>NC_068365.1:86961907-87183587 GCF_020536995.1 Dreissena polymorpha
TGACCGGTGTTAATGCCGACTGCGTATCAATTTTTCGGGTCAATAACACGGCGATGTATTGAAGCATAGTTCACAGCTGAAAGAGTTTATTATCTGGGACGGCATTTGCCAAGAAAAAAATTGTTTGCCAAACGTTTCCGCCAAACGATTATTTTATTCGCTGAATTTGCTAAATTTTTGCCATTGGAGCCCTGTAACGATTCAAAATCAGTTATTATCAGGATAAACATTCTGACCATATTTCATTAAGATCATATGAAAACTATGACCTCTATTGTCTACACAAGGTTTTTCAATTATTTGACCTAATGACCTAGTTTTTGACCCCAGATGACCCAAATACAATCCCAACCCAGATTTCATGAAGATAAACATTTTTGCCAAATTTCATTAAGATTGGATGAAAACTGTGACCTCTATTGTCTACACAAGTTTTTCTATTTTTGACCTAGTGACCTAGTTATTGACCCCAGATGACCCAAATACAATCCCAAACCAGATTTCATCAAGATAAAATTCTGACCTAATTTCATAAAGATTGGATAAAAACTGTGACCTCTATTGTCTACACAAGGTTTTTTCTATTATTTGACCTAGTTTTTTACCCCAGATGACCCAAATACAATCCCAACCCAGATTTCATCAAAATAAACATTCTGACCAAAATTCATAAAGATTGGATAAAAACTGTGACCTCTATTGTCTACACAAGGTTTTTCTAATATTTGACCTAGTGACCTAGTTTTGACCCCAGATGACCCAAATACAATCCCAACCAGATTTCATCATGATAAACATTCTGACCAAATTTCATAAAGATTGGATGAAAACTGTGAGCTCTACTGTCTACACAAACAAATTGTTGATGGACACATGCACGCACACACGCACGCATGCACACACAACAGATGCCGGACATCACACGGTCACATAAGCTCACCATGTCAGTTCGTGACAGGTGAGCTAAAAAAACATTTCCACTATATGAATTTCACAAATCAAAGTGGACTGGAACATACCTGATTGATAATATTTTGAGCCTTTATAACAATATTAATTTCATTGCATTATTATCATAACTGTCTTGTTTTTAAAAAATTAATACTACATGTATCAGAAAAGACTTAATACATGTTTACAAAACACTGAATATGTCCTAATCATGCAATACAAGTAAGCATCAAACAGTATAAGGCTCTTCTTCATATCTACAATATCATATAAGGGCAGCAATTCAAAAGTGATTTGATGTGACTCACCATGGTTGTAGTTGCCAATGATTCCAGTTGGGCTGGAGAACTGTACACCAGTCAACACAGTCAGCTGAACCATCAGTTCCATACCAAGCTCTACAAGAATAGTGTTAACTCTTAGACATGTAACATGAAGTATATTAACATGTTCTGGTACTGTATTATAATTGACCTAGTTTACTCTGAACACTGGTACTGTACTCAACATAATCCACCACAGATCACCATCACAGATCCAGGGCACATTAAGGTCTCATTGGCCATTATGCATTTATTATGCACCCCACATAAAATATTATATTACGAAATTGTTATAAAATTGAAAATATTATTTACTAATAAAACAATGCAATTACTTGCATATTTTACACTGTTTGATAATATTTAAGATTGTTTACAACAAATTTCATTTTGTATGGTAATTATGCATTGTTACTTCATTGTCATTCCCAGACTAAAGACCATTGTAGTCCATTGTTACATAATTGCTATTCCCAGACTCACTCACCTAAGTATCCACCTTAGGCTAGTTTAGATGTCATTTTTATTGCCGCAATGTGTATTTCACAATATATTCCCAGACGGTCATTGTGTTCTTCAGCCAAAATCCTCTTTGGCAAATATTAATGTTTCATTTATGTTCTGTCATTTTGACACCAATTAACATTTTGTTTTGTAAGTATTCTGATGGCTCTAATAAAACAAAATCATCCTTTATATCACAGTTTAGAAGACGCACAGGTAGCACAGTTTCAGATGACGCTCAAGAGAGATGTTCTTTTTACATTTAGCATAGCCAAATTTACTGTCACATAGTAAGTTTACAGAAACAAGTATGATCACCTAAGATGACAGTAGTATGACGTTACTGTCCGGTTAGTTTTTGCTTTTTAAAAATTGTAACCTACTTGCAGTTTTTACAACAACTTTATTTTGTGGTTACCGGACTGTGATATTTCCGAATATAAGTTCATTTTTTGCGAAATTTTGCAGGTCTGTAGTACATTCCAGCATCGATACATTCCGAGAATTTTTCCAAACATCAATGGAGTTGTCTTGCATAGTCGCGAAAGTAGTCGGATATTAAAGATTTTTGGGGTTATAAAGCTGTCAGTTGAATTATTTCAACTAAATGATAGATAGTTGTTAGAAAAATAGCTATACCAGCTAATAAATAACAGACAAGTTTAATAATTACATATAGCTCTTACAAACAAAACAGCAGCTACTCTATTATTGCAAAGGCATAAAACGGTTTAAAACTTACCTGAAGCAGCCAGCGGGGCAAAGATATCAAACTGGCCACCCATTCCTGATGGTAGAATGTGACCTGACGCCATCTCAAAGAACTCTCGCGCCCTTCTGGGTAGTCCATGTTGCCAGACTGACGTTACAGCTGTGGACCAATCGGATCTCACCAGGGGATTCTGTGTGCGTGAAGATGCCGGATGCTCCTTGAAGGGTTTAGAATACAAGTTTAAACAGAAAAGATTGTTTAAATGATTTCAGCAAAGAAAAGTTGGTTTTCATTTGTTTGTTGCATACAAATACTACTGTTAGGTCAATATTATGTTTTGTCATTTGCCTATAAAGCATGCTGGTAAAGGTATGCAGTTAGGTAGGTAAGCATTAAATAAAAATAATGCAACTTCAATCTGCAACTTGTATAAGTTTCATAAAAGGACACACAAGGCAGCTTAATTTATAAATGGTCTATCATAACCAGGCGTATTTGATTAAATAAATTTAACAATAAACAATCATGACAAATACAACTGAAACTGCTTTATCAGCTAATTTAAGGATAAATAACTTAGAAATGTATGGTTCATTGAGGTTCATAAATTGTCTTGCAAATATAACATGAAGAATACTTCATGAGGATGACATAATTAGGTTTAAATTAATTGTAATTGCTTCAGGAAATGCAGAAGAAGAAATGCGATCCACAAACTTGTATGACTGTGAATCTACAGAATTACTCCAATAACACAACTCCCTGCATGAGTATGATGACTGAAACAAACAAGAGCTTCTAACACCTCAAAATCTTACAATAATTCTTTATTCTTTTCAAATAGTTTGGTTTGAAAAAAACACAACAAATGTGATTGTTTTAGACAGCATACAATCAATGAGCTTGGTTCTTGGATAAACGGGCTTAATGCATGTTCTTGAAATGTCCCAATCTGCACAGGCTTATCAGTTCACACTTCAAGGCTTTTATTGTACTCTGTGTTTCAAGGAAATTTTTTCTGTCAGGAGCGAAAATCCAGTTTTAGGAATTGACTAGCCTGTGCAGATTCAACAGGCTAATCTGGGACGACATTTTAGGCATATGCATTAAGCCCTGTTTCCCGAAGCAGGGCTCAGATGTTTTTGTTTTACAGCATAAATAGAATGTTCTTACTGAGCATTTCTCCCCTGTAGAGCCTTTTCTAGCCGCACAAGCAGAGATTCAGGGAGTGGTTCCCTCGTATTCATAGACGATGGGCACCACCCCAACAACACTGCATCCAGCAACAACTGAAAGGGAAACCATAGACGTGATTAAACCTATCCCACTCAGAAGCAAAGTGAAAATGGCTATGAGCAAACAGCATAAAACAGAACAGCCTGCAGGTAACTCGCAGTCTGTCAGGTTTTATGTTGTTTGCTGCTCATTAGTATCTAAGGGTTGAAAATGAAGCCTTAAAAACTATAAATCTATAATTTGTAAGAAGTCTTTGATTAAATGTAACTTTCTGAGCGACTACAATGCATCAAAATATGTATCTAAGTGGGAAAGGGGTTTAAAGCTGAAGTCTGATAACCATGTTGATAACAGTTACATTGAGGAATTAAAACAATTCGGACCCTAAGCATATCCTGTTTGATTTGATTATGTTGAATTACATAGGAGTAAAATACTCATCTGAGGATGTTTTACACAAAATAATTATCAGAAACCGGGTTGTATTAACTGAAAAGATGGATGTTTAAGACAGGAAAACCTCACCAATAGCATAATGAGTGTCTGTTTTGGATCCCTGACTTATAGTAGAGATCTAACATAAATGGTAAGAGTAATGGCTGAGACAGGAATTTTCACATGGACATCGGGATGCTTGGGAAGACATACGCCAGACATATGAGGTTACAGTATACTAAATACTTTTGGTGTGCAATGCTATAACCCTCTAAAAACATGAACATCATTTATTTGAAGACACGTATCTCTTTAGGGTCACTTGCCATGACTTTATTTTAGAATTTTTCTTTGTGCATGTGGTTAGGGAAAACATGTTGTTTACTAGAAATTCACTCTTTTGCTTGAAGGTTGGAGACTACGTAAGACTTTAAACAGATGGCGGAAAACCCTCATCAACTGGAGAGAAGCCGGTAAATAGATGGCTATTAAACAGTGACCTTTAATTCACGCTCAGTTCTTTCTTACTAATGGTATGACCTATCTTTTTAATTGTTTTAAATCGATTTGGTTTGGATTGTTCTTCAAGAAAAGGTACAGTTATAAGGGTCTCTATGCCTAAAAGGTTTACTTTATTTTTTGTTATAGTTATTGCTTTTACATTGAATTTGTTAAGGAAATCTTTAAGTATATTGTGACCTGCACAAACATATCAACTGAACGAGTAACTGCTTTATGTCACCTTCTTTTGAAGCCGATTGTGTTTGCTAAATAATTGTATTTATGCAACTAATCATTTAATCATCTTTTTGCACACTTTGCTAATGTTCTTCTCACTATTTCCACAAGACGAGTTTTGCATATTGGAATAATATAGACTGCCATAATATATAATGATTGGTTTGCATATAAGGTTATTTTATATATCTAACTCATTTATATTTGATTCATTAATTTCTGGATGTTTTCAATTATTTACAATGATTCATTTTTGTTTGCTTTGTCAGCTATGTTCCAGAACAAATAATAAGGAAGTGGGGATCACAGTCAATAAAAGAACTTAGAAGTCTGAGACTTTCACACTTCACATACAGTATAATCAGTATTACATGTATTTATTTTTAAGACATTTTTCATTGATTTTATGTATTGACAGATCAATTAATTTAACACCAACACATCAGAGCCATGCAAATTCATCTTTGTTTTCTAAAAATCACGAAATATCATGACAAGGATATAATGATTTAACAGTATTGGATATTACATATTTTAAGTTTTAATTGAATTGCTTGAGCCATGTGTAAATAGTTTATTCTGAAGTCATGTAACATTTACGCAGAATAACTGACTGACCCACAAACAAATGAGCCTTGCTCTGGGAAAACCAGGCTTCTTAAAGCAAGTGTGTAAAGTGTTTGTCACATATTGGCCTGTACAGTCCGTTAAGGCTAATCAGGGAAGGCATTTTTCCGCTTTTATTTTTTCGTTCAATGGAAGTCTCTTCTTAGCCAAAATCCAGTTTAAGAGAAAGTGTCCACACGGGCTAATAAGGAGCAACATTTTATGTATATTTGCATTAAGCTCCATTTTGCAAGAGGGCGGCTCAAATGAAATGAATCTCTATGGATGTGTTTGTTCTAGGAATACGCAACCAAAGCTCATGTATTCACCTCAGCTGCCGGGACACGTGATGATATGAAGATGACCCGTGGATTCTGTGGGCGCTCTGTTCCAGCGAGGGATTGACCTTCTAGTGCTTCTCATTGTATCCCTGTAGGTCGCCTTGCCTCCAGACATATCAGTCCTGAAATACATTGCAAATGTTGAAGACTTATTAAGGTTGTTATTAACTAAACCTGAAAAATTCGTTGAACATAGTATTTTATAAAAGATTGATTGCAAATCAAATTTGTTAATTTGAATTAAATTGTAATGTTCCTTTTCATTTATAATAATTAGTTAAACATGAATTAAATTGATCTTACCATATGTGAATGAATATCTACCTGTTATTATTATATTTTAATGTTGCCTTTTATTTATAATAATTAGTTAAACATCAATTAATTTGACTTAACATATGTGAATGAATTTCTTCCTATTATTATTATACTATTGTTTATTGACTGATAAAAAAATTCATTTTAGCTTAAAATTAAAAATATAACAAAGACGAAAAGCAACAATTCTTTCAAGGTATATTTCTACTTAAGAAAATTTGTATAGAAGGAGAAAGAAACTGACTAGAAAGAAACAGACTAATTATTTCATGGAGTACATTTTCATCAAACTTAATAAGCAATCTGATTAACCACCCATGATTTGTTACAGAATAACCAACACTATTTTAATTCTTTGTCTGTGGAAAACAAGTTGCAGGACATGGGTAGAATAAAGAATAAGTAGAGACAAGCAGATATTCTTCAAAATATTATTGAACCAAGTATTTACATCACCCTCTATGCCTGACAATCATACACTGGTATGTTTATATTAAAAAAACTAACATACATGTGACCATAGGGCACAGATGCCCAAATATATCACTTTTGTCTCATAACCCAACTTTCAAATTAAAAATTTTACCTCAAAGTGTAACCTTTGAGGTATGGAAATGGATGTTATACCCAACATGTTGTCTTATTATAATCGACATTCATGCCAATTTATTGCAGAATACATTTATAAACGGCATATTATAGCAGAGACAGGAATTGAAATGGTCAAATATGACCCTTGTCAATTAGTGTGACTTTTAACATTAAGGTAGGGAACCGGTGTAACAAGTCTTATGATGGTTCACATTTGTGCCAAAATATTTTAAAATCCATCAATAAATGACAAAATAGAGCAAAGAAAGGGAGTTTTTACCACACACAACCATCAAAAGACGGACCATGCTCTATACCACATGCTTAGAAGGATGGCATAAAAAGAAAAACAGACGATTTTTACTTCATATCCAACTACATCCAAAAAAACAATAAGATTTTTTTATCTTTTATCTCTAAATTCTTTGAATAGAATCAACAGCAGCAAACAATTTAATAAAAGAGCCCATGACATCTGTTTAGATTGAAAACTGAGACTTGAAGCAAATTTTTATAAATATATATCAATCAAACCTTACATTAATTAACAAATGCTGATTGAACTCTATTTACACATAAATCAAAGATGCAATAAATCCTGTATATAACATCTACAATGTACCCCATCATTTCAAATGAATTTGGACAATTGTTCAGTTTTGCTTCAAGGTTGACAGTTGGCTTTGAAAGGGTATTGATCAAGTTACTTAACCCTTTGCATGCTGGGAAATTTGTCGTCTGCTAAAATGTCGTCTGCAGAATTTCTTAAATTAGCATTTTCTTCTATTTTTTTCAAAGAATACTATCAGAATAGCAAACAGTTTGGATCCTGATGAGACGCCACGTTCTTTGGCGTCTCATCTGGATCCAAACTGTTTGCAAAGGCCTTTAAAATTCGGTTCCCGCACTGAAAGGGTTAATTAATACTTAGTATATTGAATAAAGCCAAGAAATAAAACAATATATTCAGAAAAGAAATCTATATGTATAAGTGTGTGTAGATATTTATTTAAAAGAAACAACAATATATATCCACTATTCTTGAAAACAAAAAGAAACTGTCACAATCTGACACAAATAATACAAAAAAGGAAAAATAGAACAATGAAAAATGAAGGTCTAACAACAAACAAAGATACCACAACAAATTGTGCTAATTTACAAACCTTTCAAGTACTATCTCTTCTGCAGAACTAAACAATAATACAATTTTGTAAACTTCTGATACTCATACATGTGTTTATCAGTACATAGATTTATGATCTATAAATTCATTCAGTCACTGCTGCGATCATTTACCACCAGCTTAGACAAGTCTTATTCATTTCTTATTCATTTTAACGCTCAACTGTTGGTAAATTGTTCAATTCTGCCAAACAGTTGCAAGAATGACAGAAAACAACATGTTGCACTGTATAGGTAAATAATCCTATGCAGAAACTCAATAATTATCCAAAGAACCACCATATGGCAGGGCTGGTTGTCCATAAAAACTATGTAACAACTCTACCTAAGGACACCTGAGTATATTTGTCAAGATTTATCAGTCAAGTCTAGATTGATGTTAAACCTTAAAATGGAAAAACTGGGCTAGACGCATGTTCTTAAAGTGTTGTCACAGCTGATTAGCCTGTGCAGTCCACTAAATCATGGACATCCCTTTCCATCTAAACAGGATTTTTGTTTGAAAGAGACTTCCTTTAAAAGAAAAAAAAAAGCGGAAAGTGTCGTCCCTCATTAGCCTGTGTGAACAGTACAGTAATCTAGGACAACAATTTATACACGTTCATTAAGTCCAGTTTTCCTGCAGCCAGTAATGATCCACACGAAACAAGTATCTGAAACCCTGAATGAGTAACAGATGGACTGACCAAAACTATATGCCCACCCCTTACCGCTTACAAGTAGCAAAACAAGCATGCATGCTTTTACCTTCGGGGACCGGTACGATACTGTGGGTACCACTGAGTGTTCACCAGTTCATTGACCCTGCGTTCACGTGGGTTCACAAGGTCATCCTTCATGCTCTCGGTCAAGGTCATTGAACGACCGGTTTGAAGGTCATAATCTTCACCAGACTGAAAAACATAGAAACATAATTAAAATTAGCCTTATTCTGGGAAAACAGGGCTTAATGCGTGTGTGTAAAGTGTTGTTTCATGTTAGCCAGAGCAGTCTGCACAGGAAAATCTGCGAAGACACTTTCAAATTTATGGAATATTTTGTTTAAATGCAGCCTATTCTGAACAAAAATCCCTTGGAAGCTGTTGTCCCTGATTACCCTATGCTGACTGCACATGCACATGCATGAAGCCCCATTTTCCAACCGCAAGGTTCAAACATAAAAAACAACATATTTTGAATAAAGGAACCCAATAAATCTGACACAGAACAGAGCATAATGATTTAGAACTGTAAAACTATATTTTATGCTAACCTTCAAAGGACATTTCAAAACTCAACTAGATGTTTTTCAGTCTGTACGTTAATCTGTCTTGTAAGCTTTTATCCAGAAATGTTTGAACAGAAAATAAATTAAAATCACTTCAAAATGACCAAAACACCTGATATAAACAAACCATAAAAAACAACTTATAAATGTATATACAATTAGAACTAACAGTTATTGTTTTCTCATTTGACTAAAGAGATTCCAGAAAAAAGAAACTCAGCTGATGTCATTTTTGTTTCATTTTCACGCACACACACCGTTAGAGCCCTATGCCTCTCGCGTCTTCTCTGCGTATTAAGACCGAGCTCGGTGCTCAGACTGGTCGTCACATTGCTCTTCTTCTTCAAGATGCCCCAACGGTTGTGGAACAGCAGCGCTGACTTGGGCATGCTGGGGTCATTGGGGTTGAAGTCATGCAGGAAGGCATACATATTCTTGTGAAGGTCCTTGGGGTGAGAGGCAGGAGCAATCCAGGGTGGCCGTGATGTCACCATCATGTCTGTAAGAGAGATACGTGAATAAAAAAATGCCTTTATTGCCATATTTTATAAAATGGTTATTTTTTTTTGTTTTTTCCAGTGCAATTTTTTTTCCTTAGATAATAATTTGACAATACAGTACAAAAATACAAAGCTTTTCATATAGTATTAAGAATTTCATTAACAAAGTATTTCATGTACAGTTATTGGATGGGTATGTTCATATAATTGTCTTACATTTAACATACATTCATTATTATATAAAATTGTAACTTGTTTATGAGTGCAGCATAGTAAATAGAGAATATTAGGGCTAAATTCTTTTTTAACTTGAATTTTTGGACCAGTTAAAGAAAGGTTTACATCGCATGGCCATGAAAAAGTCAGATCATTCAACTACACAAAGCCATTTACCTAACAATCTATTTGTCCTATTAAATTTCCTTAAGTTCTGTTTAAAAAAACAACAACAGCAAAGATGAATTTTTTTTAATAGCAGAGTTACTACCAACAATTAAAACATTAACTGCTTCTAAGCTTCAATATTAATATCTTATATCTTTGTGGTCTTTAACTAGTTTCACCATTTGAAATAGTCCTAAACAACTCCATACAATATATGCCTTGATTAAAATTATATCAGCATTCTAAATCTTAAACAGTCCAGTAGAAAACAAAAGGTTTTATTCGAATATCAATTATTTCACCCTTACAAAAACAACAAGGCTATTGTCAAGCAATATGGTTCCCTACCAGCTCCACCATTGTCAGAAATTCCACCATTTTCAGATTCATTTTTTTTTGGTTGCCATAGCAACCACAATTTTTTACGTAGGAACAAAATGAAATGACGTGCATAATGTCCATATTGCCATCTATCCATGTTGCAAGATTCATGAAAAAATATTAAGAACTTTAAAAGTTATCGCAGGATCCAGAAAAGTGTGACGGACAGACAGACTGACAGTTAGACTGACAGACAGACAGAGCGCAAACCATAAGTCCCCTCCGGTGAAACCGGTAGGGAACAACAAAAATGGGCAAAACAATATATTATTTAGATCTTTAAATGTTTTGATTACATACAGCTCTCTGCAGGGGTGAGATCCTTCTGTGACGGCTGCTTGGCCATCAGGTCTACCCCGTCACCTCGCATACCATACAGGGCGTTCTGAGGAGAAATACATGTACAAGAACATATATGTCAGTGAAGAAGACAAGAGATGTTATTGATTCACATAAGTTGAAAGTTATTGTGTTTAGATAATTTATTAATTACAATAACATTTTTCAAAGGCTTTTACGTTTTGAGCTAAACATATGGAAATAAGTGTTAAAATACTTATTATGATATAAAGCCACTATGACATTACCAGAAATTTAGGTACAGCTTAGAGATAATTAAGATCAAATAAAAAAGAGGCCTTCAGAGGGTAATTAGGTTTCCAATTCACATATTTTGAATTTCAACTTAAACAAAATCAATACAGGTATAACGAAATTCAGCTGCAGTTTGCTTTATACAAACTGCCTCAGTGTACGAACACAATCTATCAGCAAACTTTTGTTTGATGAAGGCAATGAACAAATGACAACATTTCAATGACCTACATTTGCCGGAGTTGGTGGTCACATAGTCCAGGGTTAATACACAGCCAACGTAGTGCCTTTTCCAGCTTCCATACTCGTGCATGGCTGGAGTATATGGCAGGAACCAGCCATACTTTTAAACACTTGGGCATCCATAACACATCCTACAAGAAGATAATTAAAGAGCTAGGACATAATGTATGAGCCTCATTCTGTGAAAGCTGGGCTAAATATTTGTGTGTGAAATTTCCTCCCAGATAAGGGACAACACTTAATGCCTTGACTGGATTTTCGATAAAAAGAGATCGCCATTAAATGAAAAATTTAGAAAGGTTGTCCCTGATTAGACTGTGCAGACTGCATAGGCTTATCTGAGATGACACTTTAAACACATGCACTATGCGCTATGTTACAATAACAAGGCTCACATATACATGGACCTGTTTGCAGCTTAAATTCCTTACCTCAGCTGGAACCCTCTTTATTTAGCTTTTTTTGCTCATAAAACAAGACTAATTGTGGTTTCTGTTTTTTAACGAAAAAATTGCTTCTATACATATTTTAGAAATACAAAATAATAGTAGTTTTAATATATGATGTTTGTTTGAAAATCCCTTCCATTATTGTTCTTCAGTACAATTATGTTCAGTTCAGTTATACTATATGTAACGCACAGTTTTTACCCCCAAATTACCCCATTTTTCAATAAAGTTTGTGCGTATTATACATTGATATAACAATACTCTGACTGCTTACTTGGAAAAAATCATTGAGCATTTATAATTATTATAAATAAGTAAATATTTCTTTTTACTACACGATATTACCTTGCGGGCTGAAAGATCTATGGATGACATATCGAATAGCAGGTAACAGTGCATGTATATGTGAAAGGGGTATTTTGTATACCAATAAAAAAAAACAAATGTGAACAACTTGTGTTTGCATTAGTTGATAGGACAGGTTTGAATAACTTGAGATGTAAAGTGACACATGATAACTGTGAAAATATGAAATCATATTGAAAGAAGTGTATAAATTTTGAACATTCAACAGTGTTGTATTCACATTGTATCTGCACTGTATCCAAAGTATACCGGGTAAGTGTGGTTCAATCAATTTTGTTGACATGAAATTCATGTATTAGTAAATTCTGTTCATATTTGTTGATTTTCATGGATTTCTAATTTGTTGCAAAAGCCAAACAAGAGCTGTGTTTGTGAAACACAATGCCCCCTACTGCGCCGCTTTGAAGCCATATATTTGATCTTTGACCTTGAAGGATGTCCTTTAACTTTCACCACTCAATATGTGCAGCTCCATGAGATACACATGCATTCCAAATATCAAGTTGCTATCTTCAATATTGCAAAAGTTATGACCAAGGTTAAAGTTTTGGGACAGACACACACACACATACAATTGCAGACAGGCCAAAAAACAATATACCCCCGATCATTGATCCGGGGGCATAAAAATGCATTTTCTATGTGCTTTTGTCTATTCTCACAACCCTTAACCCCACATACATAAAGGCAACATTTTGTCAATTACATAAAGTGTTTGATGCTTTATCGCCTAAATATCCCAGTCCTATCTCAATGAATACAGGATATGACCTATACATTTAATATTTTGGTCATAACTATTCATAGCATTTACTATCCTATGTACTTTCAGCTACTACTTTCCTCACAAATATATTTCCATAATAAACATTTTACCTGTTCAGACAGAAACTTCCAGTGCCAACAGACTTGGGCACAGCGACTCAAGCTTTTGGGTTCGAGGAATGAGAAGATGTACAGAGCCAAAAATCTGGGTAGAACTGTGGTGAAGTCCAGGTGCTGTAGTGGTACCATCTCCTCAAACCAGTCCTAGGGGATGCAAGGGGAAATAGTCCAGAACTATCTTAAGTTAGATCTGATCTTAGGTTATTATGTGGCTCATTCTGTGAAAACAGGGCTTAATTCATGTCAGTAAAGTGACGTCCCAGATTAGCCTGTGCAGTGAGGGACGCCACATTCCGCTCTGATGGTATTTTTTTGTTAAAAAGCAGTCTCTTCTTAGCACAAAATCCAGATAAATGACAAACTGGCTAATATGGGACAGTCAAGTTACCATTACCGGATCAGTAGCATAATTAAGTTGTTCTGGTGAAAAACAATAACTGTTTTGAGACTCTTTTACACCAGTTGATTAAATATTACCTTTGTTTACTGACTCAGCACATAGCCTTATTTTTTAACTCAGGCAAAATGTATTTGTGATACCTTTTTTTTCACCGAAGTATTCATTGCATTAACGGATCAGCTGTAGCCATATACGGATCACGTGATCAAAACCACTCAGGGGACATCTAACGAGCTATTTGAACTGTCGAAACATGAACTGTTGTTTACATTGACCAAGTTACATTGCCATTTATAAATTATATTCATTTTTTTGTGTTATTAATTGTTTTCTATATGTGATCTTGTATCTACAATTTACGCATGGTGTTCTTGTGTGAATATCTGTTGAAAATCCTAAATACCGGTAGATCGAAAAGATATGGGCCATGATCTTATAAACCATGTAAATTGTTTGAATCATATCTAATCATCGATATTGAACATGGAAAATAATAAAACATTAAGATTGAGATCATTTATTGTAAGAATTAAAGTGATCCGCTATGGGTAATGATCCGGTAATGGTAACTTGACTGGACAACATTTCATGCACATGCAGCCCAGTCTTCCCAGAATGATGCTCATTAAATGGAAAAATCTACAAGAATCTGTCACGGGTGGGAAAGAAATTACCATATGCAAGAACCTATCAAGAAATCTTAACTTCGGTGTATTTATAAGGGAATATTAAAAGTCACCTTATCCAAAATTAGTCCTAGGGGTTTACAAATAATGAAAGATACCAGAAAATGCTATTCCAACAGGGTGCAAATATACAATGGCAAATTTCCAAGCATTTATCCAGCTACTTTGTTATTCCACATTTTAACAGGCTGCATCAATTAAAAAATGTATCTGTAGTAATTAAAACATTAAAATAAAAAAGCATAAAACAATGTTACTTATACAAAATACTTCTTGATGAATGCAGACATCTGCAGAAAAAAGAGTTTCAACAGTGAAACTAAGTAAACGCTCCTTACCCTACCCCCACCCCAAATAGGCTCAACTGAGGCTACATTCAGAACCACATTGCATACAGAAAAATAGCCAAAAAGGCTTGTCTAATATTGATAAATTTCTTGCGTATGGAAGAGGAAATTAGTTCTTCATAAATTGGCACCAATTTCCAATGGTGCATCCAGGAATACTTGTAGGCAATTAGGGACAAGAAAAAGGGGGATAGTCCTAGACATTTCTACCGTAAAATATCTTAAGCCTTATTCAGAGAGAAACCAAATTTAATAGGCAAGTTGAGTTCACATACAGTTGATGTATTATATTGCAATATGCAATTCGAATTCACATATATTTCAAATATTGATTTAAACTTCAGTACTACTGTCTTGGATTCAATAATTTATTTTTTAGATGAAAAAAATCATACTCCAACCAACTGACCCTGAACAAACTTGTACTGTTTCCGGCCTGCCACTGTCGGAAGATAAGATCAAAGAATCTTTTCCGCTTGAGAGTCTGTCCACAGGTCAAACTGGGGAATTATAACAGGTTATGATTAGGCGAAGGCGGAAAAAATACACTATACCTGCAAACGCCCCAAACCTTTATAATAACCCACTTTGCAATTTATTTAAATATAATGCACAAACTTCAAATACTGTTCATGTATGTGGAATATACTGTATGCATACAAAACATCACAAAAGTTGTATGGTTATTGTTAATTTTATAAAGAGTAGTGATATTATTGTTATAGCACATACATATTAAAATGTGTATCTAAACTATACCAATACTCCAAATAAAAAGAAGTTCAATTCAAAACATTTTACAGTTCATGTTATTTAAACCTTTGAAACAAAACTAAATATAAGTGTAAATGAACCCTGTGTTGCATCAACTACTCACCCAATGGGACACAAGGTCTCTCCTTTCCAGGAATATCTGAAACATAAAATATCTGGCAAAAAATGTATGGATGACATTTACCTCACAATTGTAATTGCAACTTAATACATCATAAAACATGTTTCTACAAAATGATGCAATAATTGTAAAGAGGCTATTAAACACACATTGGTTGTTAGTAGAGAAAGTATTATGGAGCACAATTTAAACTTTAATCTATTTGCTAAAAGACCAACTTTAAAGACAATTAAAACATGTTTGAGTATTAATTATGGGATGATTACAAATCTATTGTAGTTATTTGCAATATCTTCAATATCTGAATAAGAGTAAATTGTGCATTAAATTAGCAGATATTTAACTTATTTTATACGAAAAAATAACCAGAAGTATACCTGCTCATTAGAGGCCTTGTTAATCACAGGGGTCCATGCGCTGTTATGCGTCTTCATTTTATTGGTGGAAAACTTCCCAGACTCGCGCACTTTCTCTGTTCTCATCTCTGTAATTCTTCCAAGCACCTTACTGTCATTTAGCGTGATTGCCAGCTTTGAGTGTTGTGTGTGACGGAGCCTCGTCTTCATGTTAGCGTCTAGCTGAGCCATAGCCGTGGACGTCATTTTTCTTGTGTATTTTTTTACCAACTGTCAAAGCTGGTGTAAGAACGGGAAAATCAAATCAGCGCTCCTTCTATTTTTCTGTGGAAGAAAATTACAGTTAAATCTGAAATACTGAATCAGTTTTACACACATTATTAAAAAGGAACATTTTAGTTACATCAAATTAAACCATCCAGACTCTTCACAACACTAATATATATTTCAATAAGTGTTTGTTCTGGCAAGAAAAAATGTCCAATATAAATTATCTGACATCAATTAAGACCCCAGCTATTCAATTGAATGCTATGTTATGTGAATAATTTATTAACAACAGTAAGGCTTTGTAAAAAAGGCAGTATTGTCCATGCAAGTTTCTACTATTTGCTTTCACATAATATATTTATTGATAACAACTAGAACTATGCTATGTTTTTAATGCAACTCAACAAACGGGACTAGTATATCTCATGTGTAAATAAAATATCACACATATCATTTATTTCTTCTTGAATGCTCCCATTAATTCCCAGCAATCCGGAATGTTCATAGCTGAGAGTTGAATTATCGCAACTTAATTATATTTCCTTAATTTTGATGTTCTTTGGAAATTTGATTCTAATGAAAATCACATTTCAGGAAATATAGCAGCACTACTTTAATAAAATTGTTGTGTACATAAAAGGGACTTTAAATGTTACGATAGCCAGAACAGGTAATAAGTGTAGTGAAATAAGGTCACTTCCAACAGCCTTGCTGTTGGGCTAGCTCTTTAGCGACGTGGTTAAAGTATCTGACTACCACTCAGGAGGTCGTGAATTCAATCCCCAGCTTGAGCTCAGTATTTTCACATTAATGGCGATGAGGCAAAAAAAGAACTGTGAATGGGGAATGGGTCTGAGTTGTTTAATGGTTTCTGGGAGGGCCATGCGGATGCAAGACATGCTGTAGCGGGCGTGTCTGGCCCTTGAAACATTAAAACGGGGAGGAGTGTAGTAAACTAAGGTCACTTCCAACAGCCTTGCTGTTAGGCTAGCTCTTTAGCCACATGGTTTAAGTGTCTGACTACCACTTTGGAGGTCGTGGGTTCAATCCCCTGCTTGAGCTCAGTATTTTCACATTATGACCATGAATTAATGTGAGCACTGATTGATGAATATATACATCATAATTATGGCTTGTCACCTTTATATTTTACTTTAAGTGTTTGCACAATATTTAAATATAAAAATGTTATGATAATAAATTAACACTACACAAATTATTTATAATTTAACAACTGTTGATAAAGACTTAACTCTTTAGTTTAGTGCATACAAATTCAAACGCAATGTTCGTTTTTTGTGAAATCATGATTGCCAATTACTTTCTCGTGCAACACACTGTAAAAACACACGTGCGAAACTGTCAACACGAGTCCGATTACCTAATCTGTAAGCTCCAATTGTTAACCAATTATCCGATTAATTTTTGACAGGTGTCCGCCATATTGGTTATTGTTGTCGTCCTGCGTAAGCGTAGCGTGTCGAATCACCCAGGAAACCTCTGGCGGGAAAAGTCATGCCCCACGTGGTACACATGTGATACAATTAAACGGCGAGGTATAAAACCCGGAACTATCCGGAAATCTTTATGGTAAAACCCGGATCCGATATAAATGGTTATAACTTCATTATTATTCGTCCGATATTAATTATAATGGTACCGTTGTAAAGAAGATCCTCTACAGATTCTAACCATATCAAAATATTTTATGGCAGGGTCGTAGTCGGCCTGTAAATCGCGGACAAAGTCGGCCTGTTTTAACGTTTTTTTTTACACACGCAAATGCCGAAAAGAAAACCCGGATCCGATATAAATGGTTATAACTTCATTATTATTCGTCCGATATTAATTATAATGGTACCGTTGTAAAGAAGATCCTCTACAGATTCTAACCATATCAAAATATTTTATGGCAGGGTCGTAGTCGGCCTGTAAATCGCGGACAAAGTCGGCCTGTTTTAACGTTTTTTTTTACACACGCAAATGCCGAAAAGAAAACCCGGATCCGATATAAATGGTTATAACTTCATTATTATTCGTCCGATATTAATTATAATGGTACCGTTGTAAAGAAGATCCTCTACAGATTCTAACCATATCAAAATATTTTATGGCAGGGTCGTAGTCGGCCTGTAAATCGCGGACAAAGTCGGCCTGTTTTAACGTTTTTTTTTTACACACGCAAATGCCGAGAAGAAAACCCGGAACCGATATAAATGGTTATGACTTCATTATTATTCGTCCGATATTAATTATAATGGTACCGTTGTAAAGAAGATCCTCTACAGATTCTAACCATATCAAAATATTGTATGGCAGGGTCGTAGTCGGCCTGTAAATCGCGGACAAAGTCGGCCTGTTTTAACGGTTTTTTTTACACACGCAAATGCCGAGAAGAAAACCCGGAACCAATATAAATGGTTATAACTTCATTATTATTCGTCCGATATTAATTATAATGGTACCGTTGTAAAGAAGATCCTCTACAGATTCTAACCATATCAAAATATTTTATGGCAGGGTCGTAGTCGGCCTGTAAATCGCGGACAAAGTCGGCCTGTGTTTTTAACGGTTTTTTTACACACGCAAATGCCGTAAAGAAACCCGGAACCGATATAAATGGTTATAAATGCATTATATTCGTCCGATATTAATTATAATGGTACCGTTGTAAAGAAGATCCTCTACATTTTCTAACCATATGAAAATATTTTATGGCAGGATCGTAGTCGGCCTGTAAATCGCGGACAAAGTCGGCCTGTTTTAACGGTTTTTTTTTACACACGCTAATGCCGTAAAGAAAACCAGGAACCGATATAAATGGTTATAAATGCATTATTATTCGTCCGATATTAATTGTAATGGTACCGTTTGTAAAGAAGATCCTCTACAGTTTCTAATAATGTTAAAATATTTTATGGCAGGGACAGTGTTAACCTGTAAATCGCTGTGCGGTAAAAGTTGACCGAAAAATACCGTGTTTTTTTTAACACAGAACAATGTCTTGAGGAAAACACGGAAAAGCTAAAAGGGGTTATAAAAGCATCCTTTTCCCAACCGACCATACATTTTTGGTACCGTTGTTACGGTATTGTTCCACTGTTTCTAAATATGTAAAAAATATTGTGAGAAAGCATAATATGAAATAAGGCGAAGCATCAAGAAGAAGTACCAGAAAGAAGCATTGTTATGTATAAAGCGCTTTACTTTTTCAAAATTCTACATTAAATAAAGAAATATCGTATTTTTTGGTTAAGTGTACGTGCTTGATATATATTCATAAAATAGCAGTTTTTTTTTAAACATTCGGTCTTTAACCTTTAATTTGATGCAAATGAAAAGAAGAACTGCCTTTTTTATTTTTATACTTAAATCAACATTTAACGAAGTCATTATTGACTAAATAAATATGTACATTTTTTCACTCCATTAAAACCGGCCCTTATAGTTTACTTTCATGTATATATAGAATAATTGAGTGCTTTTCGGTGATTCTATGCTGGCGCGATAGTGCTTTTCGGTTGCAAATAAAAATACTTTTGTGCGTGATCTTTACACTTAAATCAATATTTAACGAAGTGATTAATTACTTAATTAATACGTACATGTTTTCAATCCATTATAAACGGCACTTATGGCTTACTTTCATGAAAATATGAAGAAATTGAGTGCTTTTCGGTGATTCTGTGCTGTCGCGGGAGTGCTTTTCGGTCGTCACATGAAGTGCTTTTCGGTCGGTATATTGCCGATATTTATCCAATATGGGGCATTAATACATCATAATAAACACAAGGTAGTATAAATATGCATGAAATATAACCATTTTTATCTAATTTAGTCCATTAACACACAACAGAAACGCATTTTTGCATATATATTGCGAGAAATCGAGTGCTTTTCGGTCTTCACATGAAGTGCTTTTCGGTCGGTATATTGCCGATATTTATCCAATTTTGGGCATTAATACATCATAATAAACACAAGGTAGTATAAATATGCATGAAATATAACCATTTATAACTAATTTAGTCCGTTTACACACAATAGAAACGCAAGTTTTCATATATATAGCGAGAAATTGAGTGCTTTTCGGTCGTCACATGAAGTGCTTTTCGGGCGGTATATTGCCGATATTTATCCAATTTTGGGCATTAATACATCATAATAAACAAAAGGTAGTATAAGTATGCATAAAATATAACCATTTATAACTCATTTAATCCGTTACTCACACAATAGAAACGCAATTTTTCATTTATATACAAGAAATTGATTGCTTTTCGGTCTTGACATGAATTGCTATTCGGTCGGTATATTGCCGATATTAATCCAATTTTGGGCAAAATGTAGTATAGACATACATTCATATAACCATTAATAACTAATTAAACCCGTTAACACACGCTAGAAACGATATATTGCATATGTAGAGAGAGAAATTGAGTGCCTTTCGGTGCTTTTCGGTGATTGTATGGACCGACTTAAATACCAATAGAGCGTGACACAAACACAGCACAATTGTTTATTTCGGCAAACATTTTGATATTATTTGCTTTTAAACATAGCTTTTAATGACTATTGATAGATGAATAATGTTATACTATTATTTGTAATTTCAAAACATGTTACTTGGTGATTTTATTCACGTTCTATAAATACATCAGTTATTCTTATTAACCTGATGCCTGTTGTCTGCTACTGTTACAATACGACGCTTAAAAATGTGGATTGCATAAAGTTAAAGGTCACATTCCGTGTGCACTATATTACTTGTAATAATGCATTATAAATATGTCAAGCATGTTCACTTTAACAAATACGATACTTCTTTATGTAATGTAGAATTTTGCAAAGGTAAAGCGCTATATATATGACAATGTTTTATTTTTTCTTGTTGATTAAAAACAAAAACAAAATATAACAATACATATCATATGTGTACATACTTTTTTAAACCAATATAATGAATCACGTGATGTTTTATAATTTTGTTAAGCGTGCGTGATATTGAACGTTGATTTAAGCGAGTTATGCGATTTAAAAACTGATACCACTCAGCTTGATTTACAATTCATGTTCCAACGCGCCAATGTATTTAATTAAATGGTTTCATGAAATTGTGTTTAAAAGCATAACGATTGAAAGTCAGTAAGAAACACAGTTTTGCACATAAAATGATCGCCAACAGACCCGAATTAATACACTTCATAAATGCCAATCAGATAAAAAACAATTCCAATAATACAACAGGGGAAGTCTACACTGTGTATTAGCCACCTGCTGTGGTTATCCCTATTTATCAGCTCTATCTCAGGCACCTGGCTACTGTTATGAACAAATTGGATTTACTGAAAATAACTGATGTCATTATTGCCAAATTGTTATGTACATATAAAATAAACAACGAGAGTGGACCCACATCATTGTTGCACATTAGTATAAACTTCACTGTAATCTAGGCGCCCCGTAATCTGTTCTTAAAATAGACATAGCCTTAATAAAGACGGCGCTAATTAAGTTGGATATTAAAGAAGCTACATTAAGCGCACTGAAAAAGATGAATTGGACACATTTGCATCTTTCATTTATTACAAAGCATGTGAATATGTACAATACTTTTATTACTGACACATTATTCTTAAAGTCGACGGACAACATAAGAGGGAACCACAATTAAATAAGATCCATTTTCGCAGGATAGTGGTTTTTTTAGAAAATATTCACATATTATTTTTAGCTTGCATTAGTTACAATAATAAGTTCGCGTGCCATTGAACGTTGAGTTAAGCGAACGGTGCGAATTAAAATCTGAAACTATTATGTCATCTGTACTAACAGCATTAACTCAATGGTGTCAAATCCTCTATAGTCAATTAAAGGGGCATTTTCATTTTTTGAAGTAGTTAAAAACCAACTTGTAGTGAGTGATATTTTGATGCAACCAATTGAAACTTTTGACTTTAAATGACGAAAAATCGGATATGGGTGCATTGTGTGTGCTATGTATAAAACATGACAGTCACTACAAAATCGTATATATAATATACTCTGTAAGAGACGTTACATATTATGACATTTCAAATTTAAACCACAAAATTGACAATTATCCAAAGATATATCATTCATTTTAGTGAAGGAATGATATATTATAATAACCATGAAAAGTTTTTCCGTTTGACTATGCCTTTAACGAAAGAATTTTTCATAATAATATATATAAAATAAACGAGAGTAATGATACCTTCCTTTCATGTATAGTGTACATGTAAGACAAACAGATTCTTTAAATTCATCGCTGTCATTACATCAGTCTATTAGCATCTCATTCGCAATGAAATAATTTGCATTTCACGTGTGCAGAAAATGATTCATATTTTGGTAAAAGGAATTGTACTTCTCTTTAGCGTATCTTACAAAAGTATAAGCACGCATTGCAGAAAGCACTTTTTAGAACAAAAAAATCAACGAAAGACTGACTTGCCTTTCGCTAGTAGTAAAATCGTTTTAAACGTCTTATGTAAACAAGACCACAAGCTGAAATAACTGCACAAAAATATGAGATTGTAAACGTATATTGCATTTAACACCAGAGAGAGAGAGAGAGAGACTTGAACGCTCCAAGGCTGCGGGTAAAAACTTGTACGAATTGGTCCAAAATCAACGAATTAGTATGCATTCATAGTGCAATGTTCTCGTTTAAAGTAAAATTCACTAACAAACTCAAATTCGTATATTCGAGCTCTCATCATGATTTTGATTTCAGTCTTCATGAAACGAGTCTTAATTTATACAGATTTTTTGTTATTGTACGAATGAGTAAGTGCTAATTATTAGATCTAGTTGATTAAGTGCACACTGATTTTGAAACATGAAATAATAATGTAAATAGCATTCATTTCTGTGAACTCAGGTTTATTCGCGAATATTAGTATGTTCAGTAGTCAGGCTAGAGACCGACCGGAATGAAAATAATGAGCTATGTAACAGAACTTGTTTTCATTGTACAGATAAGATCGAGGATGAAATACATGTACTCGTTCACTGTCCGTTGTATGTTGATGTTCAGGAGGGTTGACATAATTTATAACTGATATAGTCTTTAATTGTAAGCTATGTAAATATTGTCGTTGTTTTTAGGGTCTGTTAGTTATAAATCAAGCGTGGGTAACCATTGCTAATGAGTTAATTTCCGACCTGGTCATAATATACTTGATTTCTTAAACCATTTTATATTATGCGCGTTAGTGCATCTTATCGCAGTGTCATTGTTTTACGTAAATATATTTATATATCTATAAACGGTTACTAGATTTACCGCAAGCGCGGGTACAAATTAATGCTCGTGTAAACACGTTCATAAAAACATAAATTGCATCAAGATTATGACTTTGTTGAAATTATGATCTGTTTACGTCGTATTTGCTCAATCAGCATTTAGTAGTATAAGTCTTATAATCTAAGTAATTTACGTCATCAACAATGCCACCAAAACCGTTTATGCGATTCTAATTAAGAGCGCAGTATTTAGCAGATTTGAATAGAAACCAACACTCGTTAAGTCATGTAACGCGCTAAAGAAAGTATATAATGGCCATTGAAGAAACATGCCTAATTTGTGAAATTTCTGAAGTCGCGAATTCTTCAGAATTGTGAAAATGAGTCGCGAACTTGCAATATTTCCGAAAACACGTGAGTTTTCCAAATTGTGATTTTTTAAAGATTAAATGTAGTAAATAGTTAGTATTCAATAATTTCATTTTTTTTACACTTCATTTATTCTGAAATTTAAACATCGCATGCCATCGCTACACCAAGCGCGACTATCCTTATATCCGAACTACTCCCAAGGGCACGGAACCGCTTCAATGGCAACGGTTATCGACAAGACTTCCTAGAACACTGGAACTACGATGCTGGCGTTGTCAACAAGCTGCTACGCGAGTTTGCCAGCAAGGTGCCGTGGGTTCGTGTCATTGAACATCCGGAATTCCACACCATGTTCGGTAAACAAACTTACGTTTTACTGTATCTTCTTATACTATGTGAACCCGTAATATCGATCCACACGTTTAACTATCGATAATGCTTTTGGATATTTGAGTTTGATAGTACTATTCTTTCGCCCGCAAGTAACTTCAATTTTCCCTGAATATGTAATATGAAAAGACGCAACAATTGGCTAATGTTTTACGCTCTCTTAAAGTTTGTTAACTATTGGCCTACTTACATCAAGCTTCCGTGCGGCAGAGTTTGAGAGGTCGCATATAGAACGGGAGGTTATGGGTTCGAAGACCGCCAATATCAGGATGTTTTGACATTCAAAAACTATTTTGCTAACACACATTGGAAAAATATAGATGTTGACATTGGTGATCAATCTTGTGGCACTGTTATTATATATTATGTATTCAACATAACTATGGTGGTATCATGGAATATCGACCTCGACTTAAATGTCCATCATCTTTAATTATGGCGAACAACGCAAATTCGTAACACATGGATGTTTCGTAAACAATGCGAAATTTTAAATTTTGAAGAAAAACTTAACTGCTAATCTTATTATTGTTTATCTATACATTTCTCTAAAAACAATAGTTGTTCATTTTTTAACAATCTTAGCTTGGTCTCATTGCAGGAGCCAATGTCTATCTCCTCAGCAGAGATGGTCTGCATCTGACCATAGATGGTACGAACACGGTTGCAAGCAACATAGAAACAGCCGTCACGTCTCTAACGAAACCAACTAGACCGACTTACCCAGGGCCTGATACTCAGTCCAGCCGTCCCGCACCTACACATACAACACCGACATACGAATATGGACCCCGGCGTTACAGTGATGTTCTATCAGGTCAGGGGCGTAACGTCACATGGTGGTGGTGGTGGTGGTAGTAGGGGTGGTGGTGGTAGTGGTGGTGGTTGTTGTGGTGTTGGCGGTGGTGGTAGTGGTAGTGGTGGTGGTGGCGGTGGTGGTGGTAGGGGTGGTGGTGGTGGTGGTGGCGTTGGTGGTGGTGGTGGTGGTGTTGGTAGTAGGGATGGTGGTAGTAGGGGGGTGTGGTGGTGGTGGTGGTAGTAGGGGTGGTGGTGTTGGTAGTAGGGTTGGTGGTAGTAGGGGTGGAATTGGTGGTGGTGGTGGTGGTGGGGGTGGTGGTGGTGGTGTTGGTAGTAGGGATGGTGGTGGTAGGGGGGTGGTGGTGGTAGAAGGGGGTGGTGGTAGTGGTGGTGGTGGCGGTGGTGGTGGTAGTAGGGGGTGGTGGTGGTGGTAGTGGTGGTGGTAGTGGTGGTGGTGGCGGTGGTGGTGGTAGAGGTGGCGGTGGTGTTGATGGTGGTGGTGTTGGTAATAGGAGTGGTGGTAGTAGGGGTGGTATTGGTGGTGGTGGTGGTGGTAGTAGGGATGGTGGTGGTAGTACGGGTGGTGGTAGTGTTGGTGGTAGTGGTAGTGGCGGTGGTGGTGGTAGGGGTGGTGGTGTTGGTAGTAGGGATGGTGGTAGTAGGGTTGGTATTGATGGTGGTGGTGGTGGTAGTGTTGGTAGTAGGGATGGTGGTGGTAGAAGGGGTGGTGGTAGTGGTGGTGGTGTTGATGGTGGTGGTGGTGGTAGTACGGGTGGTAGTAGATGGGGTGGTGGTAGAAGGGGTGGTGGTGGTGGTGGTGGTGATGGTGTTGGTGAGACGCGACACGAGCAGCACGCTTCTCCATATACTCATCTCGAACTTGATGAGATAGTCCGATGGATTGAAGATGCTACAAAAGTTCCGCACGGTAGAAAAAGACAGTCCGGTGGGGGCGGTACTGCAGTAGTACATTCAAACCAGAAGGAACCATTGTCTGCACAGATTGTTGACGACATAATGGGTGCTTGTGAGGCTGGGCAAGGTAAGGTATCAACTGACATGCCTTTCAACATAAGTGGTGGGGATATATATGTGGTAGCTTTAGACTCATTAGCAATGAAAAAAGACGTTCGCGTGGACAAATATATGTGGGTAAATGACGGTCGCAGACGCTTTCCAAAGAAAAAACCAACGATGTTTAAGTCATTTTTCAAAATTAAATTAGTCGAAAACCAACATTCACAATCTTTTCAAAAGCATATATACGAACGCTTAGAAAATGGAAAATTTGCAATTATACATTACCTTGGAGACCCCACCATATATACACCACTAGCACATGGGAATTCTAAGAGTAAGGAAACGGTGTTTATAAGAACAAATCCTTCTGTTATTGAACATATCAAGTCACGTGCTGATGATGAAACCGTTAGTGCTAATTTTATAGACAAAGAATTGAAATGCAAAGCTGAGAAAGGTACAGATTTTGGTGTAAAAACAGCAAGAAACGTTCGCCAGGTAAAAAATCATTTATACAAAAGTAGAAGTGAAAAACGTTATAGCAACGACGAAATATATAATCTCTGTGAAATTTCAATAGATTTAGAAAATTTTAACAAACAAATTGACGTCTTTCCATCCCTGGTGTGCATATCGGGGTTGGAAGAAATACTGACAGAATTCAATGAATTACTAATGTTCGACTCCGATACACCCCTAAAAATGTTTTATGACACAACTTATAAAATGGGGCACTTGTTTGTTAGTGTTCTGTCATATCAACATATTTTGTTCGAAGGCAATAAAATAGTGCCCGTAGCATTCATGATGCACGAACGGCGAGACGCAAAATTCCATGAAAGGTTTTTCAGTGTTTTAAAGGAACATATTCCAAATTTAAAAAGAACACATTTTCCGCTAATTTGTGATCGCGAGGCCGGAATAAAATTAGCAATTCAGAATTCGCTACCCAACATACAAATTATTCACTGCTGGAATCACATACGAACAGACGTAACTACTTGGCTTAAGAAAACTAATGCAAAAAGTGATGATTTCTCCGTGTACACTAAACATGTGCAAGACTTAATGAAATGTGCAACTGAAGACGATTACACTGACCATAAATCTAAAATAGAACAAGAGTGGAGCCAGGAATTTAAGAACTATTTTGACAGACATTTGCATCAAACCATTTTGAATAATTCTGGTCGTTGGGTGTTAGAAAAATTAGGCATATACAATCCCTACTCAGGAATAACCAGTAACCCCGCCGAATCAATTAATAATATGATAAAAGCAATACAACACAGGAAAGAGCTACCGGTAGATTTAATATGTTTAAACTTACTAATGTGTCAAAAATCAGTTTATGCAGACATACAATGTGGTCGAGCAGGATTTGGTAATTTTAAATTAAGAAAAGACTGTGAATACGCCAGATTAGACAGAAGTGAAATTAATGTACCCCACATATCCGGTACACCGGATGATATTTTAAGACAAGCGAAAGAAGCACTAGAGCATTTCCAAAAATCAGGTGAAATTACTGATAAACCGATTGAAACCAATTTAATAACAAGAGAAAATGTCATCGACGGAGAAAAAAATAATTTGGAAATATTTAAAGATAAAAACATTACTTGTATTGACGATAAGGAATTAGGGGAAAGGAAGGGTATTGAAAAGAATATGTCCCAAAAAGCTTTGGCGGAATTTATTATAAATAATGATAAAATAAAATTAATCCCATCCATGAAAACCTTTATTGTTGAGGGAATACATGGCTCCAAACGTTTGGTGACAATCATGCCAAAAGAAACATGTAGTTGTCCGTCAACTGGACTTTGTTATCACCTACTAGCGGTTAAAATGACTCTGAATATTGATGGAATCTGTGATAAACGCACGGTTAAAAATCTCACGCTTCTTCGAAAAAATAGCAAACCGCGTGTTGCCAAAAAAACGGGACAAAAGAAACCGAAAAAAGCCGACTTCGAAATTAACCCAGCACCCGATTCAATACTCATGACACCAACTGGAAAATCATGCGACACATCGCTGAAACAAAAGCTCGCCAATTTAATAGCATCAACCCCAAAAACACCAACGTCTAAAAAAAGAAGCCGGAACACCAACAATTCATTCACTTCTTGTAAACAAATAAAGTTTGACAACAATTTAAGTTCAATTGCAGAAGACGTTCTCGAAGAAGAAAACCATTTAAATATAAGCAGCGATGATTCATTTACCAGTGAACAGACGTGTTTTAATCAAATGATCATTGATGACGCGGAAGACGATAATGTAGAAATTGCAAATATATCTACAATAGATTTAGAGCTAGTTAAAAATCCATCCGGGTGGCTGAACGACCCAATAATAAACAAATGTCAGCAAATGCTAAAAGAACAATTCGCGCTTGACAGTGGGATGCAGAACACACTTCTTGCTCCGTACTTTAATCATGATTTAGGTACCTGGGATATAAATAAACGTTTAACGAAACAAAATCCCCCGTCCGCCCAAATACATTACAACGCCAGTAATCACTGGGTATTATCATACCAATCACAGAAAGATCGACATGTTATTGTGGTGGACAGTTTAAAATCTCCAAGAACTCTAAACAGTAGTATTTCAATTCAAATCGCTCAAATCTATGAAAATGGAGAGCGCAGTGTACAAGTACAAATACCCGACGTACAACGTCAACCTAATTACACAGATTGTGGTGTTTTTGCTATTGCCAATCTTACTGAGGTGTTACACAACAATTATGATGTAGATTTTTCAATTATCAGATATGATATACCAAGAATGAGAGCACATTTATTAGAATGTATTACTAAACAACAGTTTACAACATTTCCAAAAATAGAAAAAATGCCAAAAATGCCGTGTAAAGTAGCAAAAAGTTGTTCTATTAAGATTTTTTGCGCTTGTAAGTTGCCTGATATAGTTGGCGATATGGTGGAATGTGACAATAAAAGATGCAAAATGAATAGATGGTTTCACAAAAGATGTGTTGGGTACACAATGACAAACCAAGATGAAAAATGGTTGTGTCCATACTGCACATGGTAATTTGAGATGAACAAGCACTGAGATAAAGGTATGTGATTATGGTACAACAATTATATCTTAATGTTTATAAATATGATATCTATTTAGATATAATGTAATGATATCCTCCAGTACAGTTACTTTTATGGTGTCATTTCCATTATAACAAATTAATCTATCTCGTCCAATAAAATGCAATTTATGCCTTCGACATCCAGCCCCGGAAAAAGGGGGGGGGGATAACTTCCTATATACGGGTATATAGGGATGTGCCGAAAATACGGGGTGAGTTTTTCGACTAAAATTACTGATATGGGTATGGTTTTGAGAATCTAAGTATAGATATGTGTATTGAAATCCGAACTTTGCTTGTATTTAAATGCATATATATTTGAAAGTATTTTAAGTATCAAAATGGGTTTGATAAATTTCATACTGGATTTACAAATAGACAGATAATTCAATAAGTATACTGGACAAATCGTCATTGATTGCATTGGACTCCGAATATACAACGAAAAAAAGTCTAAAGGTATATTTACAATGATATGCACAACCATTTTTGTACTGCCGTCACTTTTTCGAAATGTAATTTAAACCACACCATTATTGATAACGTTTGTTTCGAACGCTAACCATTCTGACCATATTTTTTTTACAAACCCGCGATCACGTAGAAGCGAGTTATTTTATGCCTATGGAAGTTTTCTAGTATGCATGACAAACACAAGATCCAAAATGCGTTTTGGGCTCGTTCGAATTTTTAACAAATATTTTACTGTTAACTAAAATGCCACGTCCGACTTGTCATTAAAATCCAGAGAGTCAAACGAAATGCACATCCACATTATGCTCTCTTTCAATTTATCTTACATTTTTTTAACCACATACACATGTCTGCTCTTTTTTTAATCTTATCGAAGTTTACAATAATGCATGACAAACAAACAATCCTAAATACGTTTTGCATTTGATGATGCTTTGAATAAATAATTAACTGTTAAAAACAAACCACGTTCATATGTCGTCGCTAATTCTATCGAAAATGCGTTTAAACTATGTGTCGTATTCTGAGAAAACTGGGCATAATGCATGTGCGTACAGTGTCGTCCCAGATTAGCCTGTGCAGTTCGCACAGGCTTATGAGGGACGACACTTTCCGCCTTAATGGTATCTTTGCTAAGAAGAGACTTCATTTAAACGAAAAATGTCATAACAGCGAAGAGTGTCGACCCTGTTTAGCCTGTGTGGACTGTATGTTAAATATTTTGAGGTTAAACTAGTTTTTTTCGTCACTGAAATGACCACACACGATATACGTCACAAATCTCCTAATTTAAATGTAAAGCTACAAGGCAATGCAAAATTAATAAAACATTATCTTATGAAAATGAATGAAGATGTTTCGATTAAAGATTTATAAATTTACGGAAAAAGATTTTATGTTAGTCAATTGTGTTTTGCTATGAGCAGGGATGTGCGAATAACTGTAAACTTTTGCTGAGCAAGTCATTCATGCTATTATACAGAATTGCAGTTTACCTACATATTTTTCAAAAGGTCAGATAGCTTAATTGGTAGAGCAACCCAGGCCGGTATCATTAGATGGCTCATGGGTGGGTTCGGGTTCGAATCCCGATCTGAACTTCGTAGGTAAACTTGTGGTTGCAAGGCTGGAAACGGATAGTGTGACAATTTGTTTTCGGCGGGGTTTTGGGCTAACCGTTCAGTTCATCAGTTCGTCTAGTCACATGAAACCGTTTAATATGGCCTGTTTGTTGTTTAATTGCTGATTAACATATTTGACACAAATCGTGCAGTCCCGCTTTAACTCCTTATTTATGTTGGCTATATTGCACTTTACCGGTACGCTGCCATCATGGATTCCGAAATTTGCGCAACTTAACACTAATTATAAGGGCTTGGGTTATAGTGCGTACCGGTAAAGTGCAATTGCCCCGGACTGTTTAGTTGCTCTTATCCGCAGATGGTATTCGAACCATATATACTTCAGATGAGTGCAGACATAAGGTGATTTTATCTATTTTACAAACAGCAGCTTTTGTGCGATTTTAAAACAAAAAAGTTACTTAGTTACAAGGACTGTTATGTTGCTCTTATCTGCAGTTGGTTTTCGATCCATAAATGTTTCTTCCCGATTTGTGCAAAATAAGGGTTTATATGAACTACACGGTCGGCAAATTATCACCATTTTACAAACGGAAGCTTTTGTGGGCTTTTCAAACATTGCCTCGTGTGACCTTTTAAACTGCAAATATATCGTTCTAAATCATAAAACAATTTCAATGAAATGTACATGTAATTCTTTGGAAACGTTTTTCTAAGCAAGTTAATCATGCTATTCAACAGAATTGCAGTTTACCCATATATTTTTCAAAAGGTCAGAATAGCTTAATTGGTAGAGCAACCCAGGCCGGAATCATATCTTATTTAGATGGCTAATGGGTGGTTTCGGGTTCGAATCCCGATCTGACCTTCGTAGGTAAATTGTGGTTGCAAGGATGGCAACGAATAGGATGACAATCTGTTTTGGGCGGGGTTTTTGGGCTAACAGTTCAGTTCATTAGGTCACATGAAACCCTTTAATATGGCCCGTTTGTTGTTGAATTGCTGATTAAAGTAATAATTGAAAGTTCATTTCCTTACTTTTTAATAAAAGTCTTTACGAACTCCAGGTTCTTCTGCTAGAAGTGCCTTTAATGATTTAATTCAAATATTTTCTGTATATAAGTTGTGAGTTAGTTTCTTCACGGTGCGTATATTGTATATTGTCATCTAGATTTGCGTGTGTAAAAAAACCGTTAAAACAGGCCGACTTTGTCCGCGATTTACAGGCCGACTACGACCCTGCCATACAATATTTGGATATGGTTAGAATCTGTAGAGGATCTTCTTTACAACGGTACCATTACAATTAATATCGGACGAATAATAATGCATTTATAACCATTTATATCGGTTCCGGGTTTTCTTTACGGCATTAGCGTGTGTAAAAAAAAACGTTAAAACAGGCCGACTTTGTCCGCGATTTACAGGCCGACTACGACCCTGCCATACAATATTTTGATATGGTTAGAATCTGTAGAGGATCTTTTTTACAACGGTACCATTATAATTAATATCGGACGAATAATAATGCATTTATAACCATTTATATCGGTTCCGGGTTTTCTTTACGGCATTTGCGTGTGTAAAAAAACCGTTAAAACAGGCCGACTTTGTCCGCGATTTACAGGCCGACTACGACCCTGCCATAAAATATTTTGATATGGTTAGAATCTGTAGAGGATCTTCTTTACAACGGTACCATTATAATTAATATCGGACGAATAATAATGCATTTATAACCATTTATATCGGTTCCGGGTTTTCTTCTCGGCATTTGCGTGTGTAAAAAAAAACGTTAAAACAGGCCGACTTTGTCCGCGATTTACAGGCCGACTACGACCCTGCCATACAATATTTTGATATGGTTAGAATCTGTAGAGGATCTTCTTTACAACGGTACCATTATAATTAATATCGGACGAATAATAATGCATTTATAACCATTTATATCGGTTCCGGGTTTTCTTCTCGGCATTTGCGTGTGTAAAAAAAACCGTTAAAACAGGCCGACTTTGTCCGCGATTTACAGGCCGACTACGACCCTGCCATACAATATTTGGATATGGTTAGAATCTGTAGAGGATCTTCTTTACAACGGTACCATTATAATTAATATCGGACGAATAATAATGAAGTCATAACCATTTATATCGGTTCCGGGTTTTCTTCTCGGCATTTGCGTGTGTAAAAAAAAACGTTAAAACAGGCCGACTTTGTCCGCGATTTACAGGCCGACTACGACCCTGCCATAAAATATTTTGATATGGTTAGAATTTGTAGAGGATCTTCTTTACAACGGTACCATTATAATTAATATCGGACGAATAATAATGAAGTTATAACCATTTATATCGGTTCCGGGTTTTCTTTTCGGCATTTGCGTGTGTAAAAAAAAACGTTAAAACAGGCCGACTTTGTCCGCGATTTACAGGCCGACTACGACCCTGCCATAAAATATTTTGATATGGTTAGAATCTGTAGAGGATCTTCTTTACAACGGTACCATTATAATTAATATCGGACGAATAATAATGAAGTTATAACCATTTATATCGGATCCGGGTTTTCTTTTCGGCATTTGCGTGTGTAAAAAAAAACGTTAAAACAGGCCGACTTTGTCCGCGATTTACAGGCCGACTACGACCCTGCCATACAATATTTGGATATGGTTAGAATCTGTAGAGGATCTTCTTTACAACGGTACCATTATAATTAATATCGGACGAATAATAATGAAGTTATAACCATTTATATCGGATCCGGGTTTTCTTTTCGGCATTTGCGCGTGTAAAAAAAAACGTTAAAACAGGCCGACTTTGTCCGCGATTTACAGGCCGACTACGACCCTGCCATAAAATATTTTGATATGGTTAGAATCTGTAGAGGATCTTCTTTACAACGGTACCATTATAATTAATATCGGACGAATAATAATGAAGTTATAACCATTTATATCGGATCCGGGTTTTACCATAAAGATTTCCGGATAGTTCCGGGTTTTATACCTCCCCCAATTAAACGATCAAAATGTCGGACAGCGAGGAAAGCGTACAAACAATGCCAATACATGCAAAACGACAAAGAGTGTCGCTGATCAGGCATAATGAAGATTCAGGAGACGACACAGTACTTTTGTTATATTATATTATAATTCTTTATATCGTTGGAATCACATTACTATATTTTATTGGTCCGGCATCGGATAAGTAATTGTAAAACGTAAGACTAAGAAGTCGTAAAATCATTTGAAATATTTGTCTTGTCCATATGAACTGACTCAGAGAGACTTTGATAATTTATGCTGTGACGGCTCTGGGAGTTCATGTGCACCCCTTCATAAACACAACCCTTCATAAACACAACCGCAGTTCTCTGTAGCTGATCAGTGCGCATGCAGCGCATCACTATCTATCTGTCTATATACTAAAGTGCCCTTTCGAGCATTACAGGCAGATATGGACATTTTCGAGCCCGTTTCCTGGGAAGAACCAGTATATGGTGTCTATGGAGGAGATGATGAGAACGCTCCCCGAGTAGGGAGCAAACCTAGTCCAACTTGTTGACGCTCTCAAATATTAAGCTACTTTTTATATTGGTAATATTTTGAGCGTCCAACGGCTGAACCATTCAATTAATGGTGCGAATTTTTCCTTCTTTGTCTATATTGTTGCGCAAGGATTTTGTGCGCAAAATTCAAGCCCCTATATAAGACACTTTATATCAACGGATTGCAATATTTCTCTCTTTCTCAAAATGATCTGCGTGGACATTCCTTGAAACTCCAAACACCTAAGTGCAAGAAGAACATCAAATTAAATTCATTCTCAATAAGAGCTATTTCTTTTTGGAACAGTCTGAGTGAAGAAACTATTTCTGCAAATAATGTGAACCTTTTTAAAACCCGACTGAACAAGGAAAATTGGAACGTCAAAAAATTTGCACCATCATGTTATGCGCACAATGAAATTAATTAGTAAAATACTAATTTGTGAGAAAATTTACAAGAAGACCTTTACAAGACGGGCCAAGATAGCTTCAAAGCTAAAATTTATGGCCCTACTATCCAGGTATCCAGGTAATATTAACATACCTGTGTAGATAATTCATTTCTCGATAATGTTCCGTAAAAATTATGTAATGACACTTTGAATTTTGCATGCCTGATCAATTTAAAGTGATATTATGGGCATCTAACAGTTTATAGGTGTCAATCGCAACCGTTGTTTATTTTTGGTGTTTTCACTTCATATACACTTGTATTTGTTAATGCTGCATCAACATACTAAAACATTATCCCGGAAAGAGAAAAATAATGCATTTTAATATCAACCGTACTTTCGTTTGACAACTGATCATGCATGTACGATGTGATACTAAATTTAGTTTTAGTGCAGATTCATTCATACGACACAAAGACACAACGACACAATTTCGTTTTACGGATCATTTCGGCTTACAGGACTGGATGGGTAACGTAAGAATATTGAATATAAAATATATTTTTATAAACAACTGGTAGCAAGATGAGTTGCAGATAATTGGTCAGTAACCACATTTTAACCAACTCTTTTGACCTGTTAATTCTTTTCAGCTCAATTCAACAGTGAAAAATGCCCATAATATCACTTTAAATCAAACCACTATTCAATTTTAAATATCTCTCGATTCGCTTGCTGTGTAGATATAAATCAATAACAAGACCTCGATGAAAAGCATCTGGTTTAAATACGGAAGAATAAACAGCGTAAAATAAGTTTGCGTTCGTCTGTTGTGGTGCAGAGCGTTACATAGTAAACCGATGTTATTATACTTTTCTGGACTAATTATGCCCTTCTTCGAAGAAGAGGGGGTATATTGCTTTGCTCATGTCGGTCGGTCTGTCGGTCCGTCCACCAGGTGGTTGTCAGACGATAACTCAAGAACGCTTGGGCCTAGGATCATTAAACTTCATAGGTACATTGATCATGACTCGCAGATGACCCCTATTGATTTTGAGGTCACTAGGTCAAAGGTCAAGGTCACGGTGACCCGAAATAGTAAAATGGTTTTCGGATGATAACTCGAGAACGCATACGCCTAGGATCATGAAACTTCATAGGTAGATTGATCATGACTTGCAGATGACCCCTATTGATTTTGAGGTCACAAGGTCAAGGTCACGGTGACCTGAAATAGTAAAATGATTTTCGGATGATAACTCAAGTACGCTTTTGCCTAGGATCATGACACTTCATAGATACATTGATTGTGACTCGCAGATGACCCCTATTGATTTTTAGGTCACTAGGTCAAAGGTCAAGGTCACAGTGACAAAAATCGTATACACACAATGGCTGCCACTTCAACGGACAGCCCATATGGGGGGCATGCATGTTTTACAAACAGCCCTTGTTTAGCATTGTTTTTTTTCTAAAGTGGCAATTAAAAAGTTCTGAAATAAATTACATGTTTTATTTTTATACTGTACATAAATAATATTGATACAGATCGTACAGTATACCGTCCTATGTAACGTAGTATGTAAGTACATAAAACAACACAGACAGGTGCGAAAAAGACATGCATAAAAACTTGCTGAAACGAAGAAGAGTGAATAGAAACTGCACCATGTCTGTTTTGAACATATGCTTATTAAATCAACAAAGATTAGCATACTTGATCTAGTTAGGTAAAAGTCGGTGTTAAATGCTCACGTTAAATAAAATTACGCATACACGTTACACCGTAATGCCTTCTTCTGATTGGTTCATATTTAAATCAGTTTCATGACATGGCTACAGGTCAGTGATTGTTTTGCGATTTAAGCAGAAGTTTAACTGAAGAATTTATGCCTTTCTAACTTCAATTCGACGATATTTGAGGTAAAAATGGACTTCTAAACTAAAACTGAATGAGTTGGTAACGTTATTTTGCAATTTTACGCAAATTGATGAAAATTTTAACTTTTTCCCGATGAGATGTTCCAAAGAATTTAGCCCATAAAAAAAGTATCTCTAAATTCTTTGTGTATTTTATAAATGAGACTAGGAGCGAACCCATGAACTTCCGATCGCTAGGCGGACACCTCATCCACTACACCACCGTGACCTCCAAGCACTAAACAGACGTCGTTCTTGACCAATTAAGGAAAGCGATGAATAAACTTCAAAAACACATTAAATTTACTTGAATGGCAACCTACAAACATTATTCTTTGCAAAGACCCTTACAAACAACACACTATTCTTGTTAACATTTTAATGTAGAAATTTAGAACAGTGTAAATATTCAAAAATCGTTTTCTACTTGGGCTGTATCATAAACCATGATGTACAAAGGATTGGTGTGGTGTGACCTAATTGATAGCAACACTTTAAGTCTGCAACATTGCTACATTTTCCAATATGGTTTATAGAACATACTAAAAAATATCAAATAAAATAAAAAGCAATTATTTCTTACTTTAATGTTACCATTTGCATGAGTTTGTGATTTAGACAGGCAAACATTGATATGTTTTAACAGTATCATTGTTCCTTGGCCCTTGCAGTGGTATTCAAATTTTGCTTCTTTGGGCAATGGACAGCACATTGCAACTCTCAGCAACCCTTTGGGTTATAAAGCTGAGTGTTAAATTATGGGAACTATATATTTGTCTTTATTAGCAGTATAACATGTTTATATTCTATGTTGACAAATTAAAATGTTAGCAGCAAATGTTTAAATATATACCATTCAAAGTAAGTTAGAGGAAAATAGCTTATACATATATACAGGATGCCTCATATCTTCGTCAAATTTTTGCTGAATTTAGTATAAACCAAAACCAAATAAAGCCTTCATTGAGAAAGGTATTTTAAAGTTATTAAATCAGAAAAATATGTATATGTTTTGAGAAGCGGAGTGGGGCTGAAATTCAAATAAGGGCAAAAAAATCACTGACTTCACATGTATATTATCTATCCAAATGCTGCTGGTGCTTGGTACAAGTCAATGCTAGTTAATTTTAACGTGGCTTCATTAAGATAAAGTGCATTTGTATTTGAATGTGTGAAATAAACATAAATATTGTATCATGTGAAACAAATATATGAGCCTATTTCTTAGACAACTCGCTACATGCATGTACATTAAGTGTTTTCACGGATAAGCCTGTGCAGTCCACACAGGCCAATCAGGGACAACACTTTCAGCCTAACTGGATTGTTTGCAAAACACATCCTTTAAAAAAAATATCCCAGAGGCTAATGTACAGGCTTATCTGGGACAATACAATTCACATGCTTTAAGCCCTGTTTTCTAAAAATGAGACCAGTTCATATATTTATTACAGGATGACGTGTCAAGCACTGTGAGTACCCTCCAAGATGACTCCCTGTGTGACACACCCTCCAGCATTGCCTCACGCTCAAAGGCAAAAAAGAAAACTAAACCCAAGCCAAAGTTTAAATGCTCCAACTGGGTTAAGGTAACGCTTAAAATTGGTAGACTGGAAATTCACTACACAAAATACATAGTTTAAGAAATGCTTGATTAGTCATTGGCGGCTCGGGTACTGCTTAAATGTACCCTGGTTACTCTTTAAGTATACATTAATGTAACCTGGGTACGGAAAATATACTCACACGTAACCGGCCCATTTAGACAATACCCAAGTTTTATTCCCACCCAAAATATGATTTCGTAAAATGCGCTACAGAATACGAAACAAAATTCTCTTTGAAAAAGAACTTCCTCAACATGCTTTTTTTAGCAGGAGTTTCGATAATATAGAGGCTATTTTACAGAATATTGACATAAATATGAACATAATTTATTTAAAGAAATAGCTGACAACAACCAATCCAGCATAAGAAATCGCGGGTATGTTTCAGTATATTTTCCGTACCCGGAACATTTAAGTAGAACCTGAGCCGACAATGGCCAATCAAGCCTAATTAACCCAATGCTAATTTTCTTTAGATAAATGTTATGATAAAGAAATTCAATTTTTTTTAATGTATGGCATTTTAATTGGTTTACAAATGGGGTTGTATTAGCAAAAATAACAGTACATGTACAACATATCTTTCTTCAAAGTGGGTTGTTTTTCCATGTTGTTGCTTTTTACTTTGTGAGTTAAAGCCAGATTTAGCCATGAACATTTATTTTACACGACTTTCTTTCCTGATCATTGTGATTGTATTTGGCACCATTATGTGATTGTATTTGACATCATTATGTGATTGTATTTGACAGTAGTATGTTCAGTGTTTTTTTTCATTCAAAATCGGGTCCGGTTACCGGACCCATACCCAATTGAAAAAGTATATATTTTTCCCAAATGTGAGCTAAAAATTCCGAATGGAAGGTTTCAAAAAACAAAAAAATTTTTTTTAGATCTCAATATTTTGTTCATCTCCCATCCATATAAGATCAACCTTAGTAAATATCATACTGGTCACACTTGTATCCTCAGTTTTTAAGCATTTGTTGGCAAAACAACAACAACACTAATTTCCCAATTTTAGTCAAAACACCGCAAATTTTTCCCAATCCAAAGGGACCCGGCCCCTTTCCCAAAATGGTGAGAAATAAACACTGATGTTACTGTATTTGACACCATTATGTGATTGTATTTGACACCATTATGCAGTGCTCCAGATAACATGCGTAAAGGCGTAAAAACGAATAAGATTTAAAATCTTTGCGTAAAGTTACACATTGAAAAAATAAAACACGAATTCGACATTTTGGAACGTGCGTAAATCTTCCAGTAGCAAATTATATATGGTAAACATTTCATCCCGGTTCTGACTCGTCGAGGCGCTCAATTAAAACTTACAACTTTAAGTCAACGTCACTTTGCTGTGAGGAAGGGCCACACTTAAGAACGGTCGAAAGGCCAAACAGTCTCTATTCTGTTCTCCTGGTATTACAGGCGAGTCATTACTGTTTATTGTACCTTTTTAATTACACTTATCGAAATTTTTATACACAAGTAATATACAATATACCTATATATACCTTTTCAAAATGTCATTAAAATTAAATGTTAAATATATATTTTTGATATGACTTTAATGGCGACGGCGACCAAATTGCCATTATGACCTAAGCCGAAGTGTCAGTGATTGTTTTAAATAAAAAATCAAAATGGCCGACCGAAGCGGTGTATCGAAGCGTGGAAGGCAAAAAAAAGCAAGATGAGCAAGATAGATGTGGGGTCTTTTGAGCCAGAAAAAGCTGTCCGATTATGGGAAAGCAAGAAACGGAAAAGAAAGCCAGGCTTTTCCAAGACTATAAACCAAAATGTTGGATTGTTGATGTGTCAAAAACAAAGCATAAAAATTATTTGGTAATATAGTGTTTAGAATTAATTTTATAAATAGGGGGTAAAATAAGAATTAATTTTCGAAATAGGGAGTAAATAAGAATTTGACCAAATTTTTATCTGGAGCTCTGCCATTATGTGATTGCATTTGACACCATTATGTGATTGTATTTGGCACCATTATGTGATTGTATTTGGCACCATTATAGGAGGATCACAAGAAACCGCTGTTTGGAGTCTTGTTCAACACATTTGCTGAGGATCCACTGTTGTTTATCACCGTTGGACACAACAGGGTAAGGGCTACACACTTGAAATCTAGATGAGGTTACAAACCAGGGTTTTTTTTTACTAAGAAAGTGACGCCAATATTCGGCGTCTTCCCCTACCAGAATTTTTTTCCCCTCAAAATACAATTTCCCCTCTAAGAATATCATTTTTCCCAAAAATATAATATTTTCCCCTCAAAGATATTTTTGTTCCTTTGGGTCAGTCGACACTTATCCAATTTGTACCACGATCTCGCTCTCTCTCTCCCGACGAACACACAAATCCGAGAACCCCAGTGATTCTAAATATAGCAATTAAATAAATATGTCATGGAAATTTTATCCGGGCAACTGACCGCAATAATCACCTGACTATTTCACTGGATTCCATTCTTGTGCGAGTAGGGTATTTCGTCAATTAATTACCGGAAACCAGTCAAATTTTCATCCGGGTTATAATAGAGCCAAGGTGTAAACGTGAAAACAGAAAAGATGTCTCACAATTGGCGTTCATACACGAAAAAAAACAAACGTTCAGACTCGGCAAATACTAAACCCATCGACGCATTTTTTAAGAATGATTCATCAAAAACCGTTGAAAGCCAGCAGGATTCGAAGGTAATCGACATCGAACATTATGAAAGTGAAAGTAGACAATTGGCAGCTGTCGCACTTTCCCCTTCCAATACTGTAGCAGATATAGATAGTCTACCCATTAATAATGAAACTGAAATATCAAAATTGACATCGTCCTCCGGCCTCAGTACAGAAAAACAGTTGAAAACATTTCCCATAATTAGATCTACCCCTGCAACTTTATTTTCCAAGCCAGACGAAACGCAACCAAAACGTGATAGTCGTTCTTTCAATTCTCAAGTATACGAATCCCGATACCCATTGCTATATCACAGTCAAACTAAACATGGATTTATGTGTAAATATTGCGAGATATTTGGATCCAGTAGTGACCCAAACATTTCCTATGTCACAACTGGTGCTGTATTAGGGGACAATACCTCTAGGAGACTTGAAACTCACAATAATAGTGACAGAGACATGCCTCTGTAGATTAGTTACAGAGATTGAAATAAACCATTTTTTTTCCCCCAAATATGTCTCTTTCGCGCTCTATTTTCCCCTTTAACCAAGCGTCCAGCGTCTTCCCCTTTTTCTAAAAAAAAACCTGCAAACATTTTATCTTATAAAGGGACTTTTTGCACAGTTTAGTAAAATGACAATTTTCAAAATAATTGTCATACATTCATAAAAGCATGTACACATTATGTCTATAATGTCCCATCTAAAAGGATTACAATTGGTGGGTATATGAAACATCACTGTGTACTTGTTAACAAAACCCAACCTTGTCATATAACTTGTGTGAAGCTTCTTCATGAAATAATTCTTTCTACATCTTATTTAAGAAATGCTGTAGCAAGTTGTTCAGAGTTATGGTGATAGGTTAGTTTACAGATTAAAGTCAAAGACAACACATTTCACGGGTCACCCCTTGTTGTTATCCCCCGCCATCGGCAGAGGGATAATGTTTTGGCATTGTCCGTATTTCCGTCCGTCAGTCCGGAGCAATATCTTGGAAGTGCTTTGGTGGATTTCATTGAAACTTGGTATGAGTATATATATGGATAAGAGGATGGATGATGCACGCCAAATGGCATTGTACACCATCTGTTAATAACAGAGTTATGGCCCTTTGTATATTGAAAAAATGCTTTTTAATATAAGCTTAGAGCTTTATCTCCATTAACACATGAGCCAGAGTCATGAAACTTGCCAAAGCTGTTCTCAATCATCTGGGGGTGCTTCACATTCAACACCCATAATCCTAGAGGGTAAAGACTGCAGGGGTTTCACTGGCCCAAAAAAAGTTCTCCCCACTTTTTCGCGGCTTGAAAAATGTTGGTTATTCCAATCTTATTAATATTAAGACAACACAGATAACCAAAATAATATAATAATGTTAACATCAATGTATTATACAGGATGCTGCATAAATGTTTCAAAATTAATTATTTAAACATAGAATCACACCAATGTACATCATTTGAAAGGGAAAAAGAAATATAAAAAATCAGAAAATAAAGCATTTCACTTCAAATTGTTACAAAGTTATATTCGGTCATTTGGACATGATATACATTAGCTTCTGTTGTTAAAACGTTTTCTGTAAGTGGTGGATGATTTCCAGGTTCAATTAAATGAATGTTTTTCAGGCCTATTTCCTGACAGAAAGTCCCAGATAATTACCACCATCCATTCTAGTTGCATGAAATAACATAACACATATTTTTACAAACTATCAACAACAAACCAACACATAAGTGTCCCTATCTTTAAATGTCAAAATTTTAACATATCCGAAATATAGTACATCAAGTGAATGATATACTTTTTATTTCAGAAATTGTTGGTATCTTAATCAAATTATATCCTTCCCAGAACATTATAATAATGAAACTATTAAACAGAAATGCTCACAAATACCTGTTGAAACAAGTTTTTATTAGCTCCACTGGCCAAAGGCCAGCGGGGCTTATGTCATGGTCCTGTGTCCGTCGTGTGTGCATGCGTGCGTCCATGCGTGCGTTAACTTTTTCTTTAAACATCTTCTTCTCCTAAACTACTGGTCCAAATCTGATGAAATTTCTCAGGAATGTTCCTGTGGTGAACCTCTTTCAAATTTGTTCAAATTATGCCCCTGGGGTCAAATTTGACCCTGCCCCAGGGATTCAAAAAATTGAAAATTTGCTTATATAAGGCCTATTTTGTGCAAACTTTAAAAATCTTCTTGTCCATAACCATTGGGCCTAGGGCTACCAAATTTTGTATGTAGTGACATCTTATAGTCCTATATCAAGTTTGTTCAAATTATGCCCCTAGGGTCAAATTTGACCCTGCCCCGGGGGGTCAAAAAATTGAACATTTGCTTATATAAGGCCTATTTTGTGAAAACTTTAAAAATCTTCTTGTCCATAACCATTGGGCCAAGGGCTACCAAATTTGGTATGTAGTGACATCTTATAGTCCTCTACCAAGTTTGTTCAAATTATGCCCCTGGGGTCAAATTTGCCCCTGCCCCGGGGGTAAAAAAATTGAAAATTTGCTTATATAAGGCCTATTTTGTGAAAACTTTAAAAATCTTCTTGTCCATAACCATTGGGCCTAGGGCTACCAAATTTGGTATGTAGTGACATCTAATAGTCCTTTACCAAGTTTGTTCAAATTATGCCCCTGGGGTCAAATTTGACCCTGCCCTGGGGGGTCTAAAAATTAAAAATTTGCTTATATAAGGCCTATTCTGTGCAAACTTTAAAAATCTTCTTGTCCATAACCGTATGGCATAGGGCTACCAAATTTGGTATGTAATAAATGACATCTTATAGTCCTCTATCAAGTTTGTTCAAATTAAGCCCCTGGGATCAAATTTGACCGTTCCCCAGGGGTCACAAAATTGAACATATGCTTATATCGGGCCCATTTTGTGCAAACTATAAAAATCTTCTTGTCCATAACCATTGGGCCTATTTCTACCAAATTATGTAGGTAGTGACATCTAATAGTTCTTTACTTAGTTTGTTCAAATTATGCCCCTAGGAACAAATTTGACCTTGTCCCAGGGGTCACAAAAATGAACATATGCTTAAATAAGGCCTTTTTTGTGCAAACTTTAAAAATCTTCTTGTTCTTAATTATTGAGCCTAGGGCTACTAAATTTGGTATGTAGTGATATCTTATAGTCCTCTACCAAATTTGTTCAAATTATTCCCCTGGGCTCAAATGTGACCCGGCCCCGTGGGTCACAAAACTGAACATATGACGTTTACCAGTGGAGATTACTGCGGCTGTTTGGCTGTGACCAACAACAACATCAACATCTTGTAAACATGAGATAAAACCCTGTCATTTAGAGCCATTTTAGGTCAGATGGTGACTGCCTACAAAGGCATTGAAGTAAGAACATGTGTTATGAATGTTTTTCTTAATAAACTGAAAAAAGTAGGGTTTTATTTAAATATGTCTAAAGTGACCATATATCCGGATGAAAATATTTTGGATGACATGTTAATTTCATGTCTTTTTTAAAGTGTTAAAACCAGTTTAATAATATATTATTGATTTTAAAAACACAGCTTCCATGAACATAATTATTTCAAGGAAAGTCAATATATGATACTGCACGGTAAACTCAAACTTTGTATCGAAGAGAAGGTGTTGAAATTAATGAAGTGCAATGTTCTTAACTATCGTATATGCTGCTTTTTAATAACTAATGACTCATTGTTCCATTTGTGAATCGTGACTGATCATGAATTGTTGAAATGATTGTCAATTGCTCAACAATCCATATATATTTCTGACCATTTTATAATTTTCTTAATATTAGTTATGAATTGATCTTAGAAGTCCAATGTATTACTTAATTAAATACATTTATAAATATAAAGAAATAATCTTTAGATTATCATAATATTCTCAGGCTTGTTGGTCTTAGGGATGTGTGGGTTGATGAGCAATTTCTCCTTTTATCACAATTCTTTCTACCCTACCTGATCATTTCCTTCATATTCCATTTTAATTCAAATGACGTCTGCAACCTCTTTCAAATTGGGAAAGTCCAAAATGTGTTGTTTGGTAAAGGGTTAAGGAATTTTGATTCCTATGGGTCTTGTGAATCTGTTTCAAATCAAATGCGTAGATTTGATCTTCAGCATCTAAAAATATGTGAAATAGAAAGAACGACAATATCTTTTGGAGAGATAAATGTACCTACGTTATAAGCAAAGGACCTGTGCAACAATTCCCGGGCTTTTTTGTCTGTTTAGTTAACACGGTAGTAACTTTTTCCATATATAAAAATGCTCATCCTTCCAACTTTAAGCGCCCAGTGGGACGAGGGATAGAAAGAGAAAGTCACACGCTTGAGTACATTTCAACCCATGCGCATTACACGTTTTTTTCGCAAAGAAAAAACAGTGGAGCAATGCAGGGCCATCATGGCCCTCTTGTTTGTTTTTGTGGAGAAATTAAATGCTTTTGCCAGCCCCATTGTTTTGATTTAAAAAATAGCAGCCCTAATAATCATTATAATTATTGATCGTCGTGACAGTTTGTCCCCGTGTTACTTAATTTATTGCTGTATATCATAAAGGAGCCGTTAATCCTATAATAAGCCCCATAAAACTTGACAATAGCAGTAAAAACACTGTTTGTTACACTAACATGCTTCAGTGATTGCAATTTGCACTCTGCACTGTAGGTCGCTTACATCGTCATAAATCAATATTTACAACTGACAGACGTTGGGCGCTAATGCTCAGTTGTGTGCTTTTGATTTGCAGTACATTTTCGGATAGGATTTTTCCGATTTTTTTTAATTCGCCACTTTAAAAAAATTTGAGCCACTTAAAAAACTTTAGCGCCATTGGCTCCAATGGCGATCGACAGCGAAACCCCTGAAAGTCAAGGTCACACATTGAGATCAAAAGTCACAAATTTGATGAATTATTCATTATTAAGTCATTCCTTTACTATGCATCAAGGGATTCTTAAATAACTGTCCACAATTGTTCTCCATTATCTAGCTGCGTGTCAAATATAAGATCCAGGTTGCTAGGGTCATGGTCAAAGTCACACACAAAGGTCAAAATCACACATTTTGATTAAATATGTCTTATTTGGTAAGGATGGAGATACTAAAATGGATTCTCAAAATGTCCTGATGTAATTGTTCTCAATTATCAGACACAACCCTTCACTTATACCTTTTCTTTTAGTTCTACACCCATCCATAAACAAAATTTATTTGGAAGGGGATATTAATTTAACAAATTTGCTTGTGTTTACATGTGTATCCCCCAGTGAGTCACGTGTTACCCCTCGTTGTGTTTACCTGTGTATCCCCCAGGTGTTACCCCTTGTTGTGTTTACCTGTGTATCCCCAGGTGAGCGTGTACGAGTGTTTGTCAGATGGCAAGATCAAGTTGCTGCAGGCCTACGCTGACCCATGTGTATCCTTTCATGCACAGACCAAATATGTTTGAACTGATGTGTCAATAGATTTATACATTATTATATATTTCTGTATAAATTATGTAGCGTTTTAAAATATGTGAGGATTATCATTTATGCATAACATATAACAGTTTGTTTTTCTCATGATTCAGCTGCTGCCATATCAATTAACAGCAGATGAAAGCAATTTACATTTAATATTTAACAGTTGATGAGGATGATAATTCAATGATAGCTTTTTACAGAGGATGGGACTCATAAGTCCTCTATACCATTTTGCAGTTGGTGGTGCTGATTATTCACCCATAAACGTAAACAGTATGAGCCTTTATCATTCACCCAGTGTTTAAAAGTAGATAGCATTGAACAACACTAACAAAAAGCAACAAGGGCAAGTGCTGTCTTCTTCCTTGACCTCTCTAAGCCTGATGAGAACTACTACTGCGGTGCATGGACGTTTGATGATGAAAGTGGCCAGTCTCTGATCGCGGCTGCTGGACTCCGGGGCATCATTCGGATCATCAGTCCCGTCACCCAAACCTGTGTAAAGGTACAGGTATTCATTGAGTATCATTAACAAACTGGGCTTAATGCAGTCCACACAGGCTAATCAGGGATGACACTGTCAGCTTTTATGGAATTGCTTGTTGGAAGGAATTCTCTTCTAACAGAAAATCCAGCATCGGTGGAAATGTCACCCCTGACAAGTCTGTGTGGACTGCAAAAATATTTATTACCGCGAAATAGCATAGTTATAAGACTCCAGTAATATATATGAGACTATCGGTATTGAATGCAAATTTTTATCAAAATGTCAAACTTAATTTCAATACTGTGAAACCATTATATATCATCAGGCATTAATTTTCGTATATTTCGTCAGTCAACCGATTGACAAATTCAAGATCCTTACGAACAATTATGTCCCATATTTGAACAAATTAAGACTGAATTACCAAAGGCATGAGGCACTAAAATCCAACGTAATCCACGCATACATACTCCGTCTGTTACGTAATCAATATAAATCTGGTTTTGACACAAAAGGGTGTAGATTACACAGTGTACTTAACTGACACGTGACATTGCTCTAAAACTCGAAAGCAGTACAGCTGTATCGACTGCTTTGACTTCGTTTAGGTAGAATTGTAATGATAAGCGCTAATTGTTAACAACTTTATTATATTACCCATTGTGTGTATTGTGTTTTTCAGTGTTGTTGCAGAATATCATACAGCCTCCACGCACCGGATTAGATCCAGATCAAAGACAATAAACAAAATTAAAAGATGGTGATGTATATACTTACCGTATACATTCTCCGCATTGATTACAAATAAATACAGAACATTTTGATTTGTGTTTGGTTGTTTGCGTTTAACTACAATACAGGTGTAAAAATAGCTTGTGCTTCGTTTTATGGGCTATCGATCTTTTTAATCATTGACATCTTTTACAAGTTTTACGATACATGTTTCAAATAATTGTTACTTGTAGCAATTGAAAACGTAACAGGTAAAGAGAAATTAGCAATCATAACGATTAGTTCCATCCAAACGTAGAGAAATTGTTTTCAAAAATTCACTTTTATTTTTGCGCTATTTCCAGGAAATCCTCGGAAAGCATGTGTTTCGAATGACTGAGTATGACGCAATAAAACATTTCTTTGTATCCTATTGCATTCAATCTAATTTAAACTCACTCGTCCATTGGTTGTTACAATTAAATCTGAACTTTGCCCTATGAAACCGCTGTCCCATAATGCACTGTTAATTTTTCACTTCCGAAAATTATTGTACTTAAAGTGATCAAATATTTACGATTCAAAACTCTTGAAACTTTATTGAAAACTGACCAAACAGTTTGCTAACAATAATTTTAACCAATAATCTTCGCACCTTCTCTAATTTGCGCCGATAAAGGTAAGATTGTTATTAGTTTGGCCATGATAATAAATGAATAGGACCAATTTGGCAACTGGCTTCACTGTTTATAACCCGGGTTTCAAACACTCGTTAACGGTTATTGGGTCCCACTAATCCGCTTACTGATCACCTGATAACAAAAGACTAGTATATTGACATGTGACAAACAGGCCCCACCTCCTGAAAGTGACTCTCAAGTGTCCTCCCTCTTTCCTCACCACGATTTTTCGTAACCGCGATATATTTCGGACAAACAAATCGGAGATTGACTGAAGCATTTTTTTTTCAAAATCAGGAATTGGTGAATATAAGTCATTTTTTATAAAAATGACGAAATTTTGTGCTGACGAAAATAAAGGATTTCACAGTATATGTATTTTTCATCACTGCCATAAATCTTCCATTCATATCTGGAAATATTTCAAACAATTGTCTGATTTTGCAGATAACTTTTTTTTCTCCTCTATTCTTTTAAACGCTACTTATAGGTTCCAACTGTTCATTTTTAATGGACTATGTGCTGAATGCGTTACTGGCCTTTAGCTTCATCAACTCTTAAAAATTGTCCTCAGCTCAACATTTATTTCTTAGGATTTGTAGCTCACCTGATTGCTCAGCTGAGCTTTTGTGACCGGTCTTTGTCCGTCGTCCGTCCGTCCATTAACATTTGTTCGTAAACACTCTAGAGGCCACATTTATTGTCCGATCTTCATGAAACTTGGTCAGAAGCTTCGTCCCAATGAAATCTCGGTTGAGTTCGAAACAGGGTCGTGCCAGGTAAAAAACTAGGTCACTAGGTCAAATAAAAAGAAAAAACTTGTAAACACTGTAGAAGTCACATTTCATGCCCAATCTTCATGTAACTTTTTCAAAATGTTTGTCTTAATGATATGTTGGTTGAGTTCATAAGTGGTTCCGGTCCGTTGAAAAACATGGCCGCCAGTGGGCGGGGCAGTTTTCCTTATTTGGCTATAGAGAAACCTTGTAAACACTCTGGTAGTCACAATTTTTGCCCAATCATCATGAAAGTTGGTCAAAACATTGGTTTTATTGATTTCTCGGACGAGTTCGAAAATGGTCCAGATAGGTGAAAAAACATGGCCGCCAGTGGGCGGGGCATTTTTCTCTATATGTATATAGTGAAACATGTCAACACTCTAGAAGTCACATTTTTGGCCCAATTTTCATGAAAATTTGTCAAAACTTTTGTTTCCTAGATACATGAGTTAAGTTTGAAAATGGTTCCCGTCCGTTGAAAAACATGGTTGCCAGGGGGACAGGGCAGTTTTCCTTATATTTATATAGTAAAAAGGCTTGTAAACAATCATGAATTAAGGTCATGTAACATGTGAGACAACTCTTCTAAATATTGCATTTAAGTTTACAGTAGTTACTCCCCTTTGATTATTAATGTTTTCATAATAATACAGTGTAGTTTTGTGTATCATTTTTGTGTTAATTGTTATTCGAGGTTGGATGTTTTTATGCCCCCTTTCGAAAAAATGCTCATAACTTTTATGTCCCTTGAGATATAACCTTCATATTTGGTATGCATGTGTATATGGACAAGGCCTTTCTATACGCTCAAATTTTTTTACCCCTGTGACCTTGACCTTGAACTTAGGGTCTGCGTTTTGGTTTCGAAATCTGCGTTTAGGTTTCTAAAAATGCTCATTACTTCTATGTCCCTTGAGATATAACCTTCATATTTGATATGCATGTGTATATGGACAAGGCCTTTCCATACGCACTTAATTGTTTACCCCTGTGACCTTGACCTTTAACTTAGGGTCCGCGTTTAGGTTTCGAAATCTGCGTTTAGGTTTCAAAAATGCTCATAACTTCTATGTCCCTTGAGATATAACCTTCATATTTGGTATGCATGTGTAAATGGACAAGGCCTTTCCATACGCACACAATTTTTTTACCCCTATGACCTTGACCTTGAACTTGGGGTCCGCGTTTATGTTTCGAAATCTGTGTTTAGGTTTCGAAAAATGCTTATAATTTCTATGTCCCTTGAGATATAACCTTCATATATGGTATGCATGTGTATATGGACAAGGCCTTTCCATACGCACACATTTTTTGTACCCCTGTGGCCTTGACCTTGAACTTAGGGTCCACGTTTAGGTTTCGAAATCTGCGTATAGGTTTCGAAAAATGCTCATAAATTCTATGTCCCTTGAGATATAACCTTCATATTTGGTATGCATGTGTATATGGACAAGGCCTTTCCATACGAACACAATTTTGTACCCCTGTGACCTTGACCTTGAACTTAGGGTCCGCGTTTAGGTTTCGAAATCTGTGTTTAGGTTTCGAAAAATGCTCATAACTTCTATGTCCCTTGAGATATAACCTTCATATTTGGTATGCATGTGTAAATGGACAAGGCCTTTCCATATGCACACATTTTTTTACCCCTGTGACCTTTACCTTGAAGTTAGGGTCCGCGTTTAGGTTTCGAAATCTGCATTTAGGTTTCGAAAAATGCTCATAACTTCTATGTCTCTTGAGATATAACCTTCATATTTGGTATGCATGTTTATATGGACAAGGCCTTTCCATACAAAAAAAAAATTTGACCCCTGTGGTCCGCGTTTAGGTTTCGAAATCTGCGTTTAGGTTTCGAAAAATGCTATAACTTCTATCAAAGCGTTTATAGGGGGCATTTGTCATCCTATGGTGACAGCTCTTGTTTTTAGCTCACCTGATTGCTCAGGTGAACTTCTGTGACCGGTCTTTGTCCGTCGTCCGTCGGTCTGTCGTCCGTCCGTCCACATTTGTTTGTAAACACTCTAGAGGCCATATTTATTGTCCGATCTTCATGAAACTTGGTCAGACAATTTGTCCCAATGATATCTCGATCGAGTTTGAAACTGGGTCATGCTGGGTCAAAAAATAAGTCACTAGGTAAAAAAAAGAAGAAAAAGCTTGTAAACACTGTAGAAGTCACAATTAATGCCCAATCTTCATGTTACTTTGTCTAAATGTCTGTTTTAATGATACACTTCAACACCGTTATTTCGAAGTCGTCGGGACCGTTAAAAAAACTTCAGATTAACGATAATTCGAATTAAACATTTGACAGAAGACTTCTTTGATTCTTTAAAAATAAAACGTTGTGGAATTCGCATGGTTCGGTTACACGCTCACTTAAAAACGTAAACTAGTCAGATAGCAATATATTTCTACTCGTAACAAACGGGGGAATAAAACGATTCTTTTTCTTGTTTTTATTTTTCTCTAATTACAGAACATATGAAATAAAACGAATAGCACAAATTATCAGACATACATACATATGCATACATTTTCGGAAATGAATTCACTTTTTTTTAAATAATACGCGATGCCTCTCTGAACACCGGCGTTCGCGCAGACGACAAAGGTGTAATTATCGGCTTTTGACGCGCCACGACAAAGGTGTGAAATTACGCTCAGTATTTTGCAGTTTTGACTTCGGATTAAAGATAGTGATAATTAGGTGCGAATTGTAGTGTTGGGACCGACAGAATCACTTCGAATTAACGATTTCTTCCGTTTAACGAAGTTCGGATTAACAATGAAATTTTACATTAAACAAACAAGAATCAAAATCGGGACCAGAAAAATACTTCGAAATAACGGTGACTTCGGATTATCGGTGTTCGAAATAACGGTGTTGAAGTGTATGTTGGTTGAGTTCAATAGTGGTTCCGGTCCGTTGAAAAACATGGCCGCCAGTGGGCGGGGCAGTTTTCCTTATATGGCTATAGAGAAACCTTGTAAACACTCTAGAAGTCACAATTTTGGCCTAATCATCATGAAAGTTAATCAAAACATTGGTTTTATTGATATGTCGGACGAGTTTGAAAATGGTCCAGATCGGTGAAAAATAATGGCCGCCAGTGGGCGGGGCATTTTTCTCCATATGTATATAGTGAAAACATGTCAACACTCTAGAAGTCACATTTTTTGCCCAATTTTCATGAAATTTGGTCAGAACATTTGTTTCCTTGATACGAGAGTTGAGTTGGAAAATGGTTCCTGTCAGTTGAATAACATGGCTGCTGGGGGGGGGGGGGGGGCAGTTTTCTTATATTTATATAGTAAAAAAAAGCTTGTGAACACTCTAGAAGTCACATTTTTTGCCCAATCATCATGAAACTTGGTGAAAAGATTGGTTTTATATATATCTCAGATGAGTTTGCAAATGGTCCTGATGGGTCAATACACATTGCTGCCAGGGCGGTGGGGCAGTTTTCCTTATGTGACTATATAGAGAGAAACCGTGTGATCGAACACTATAGAAGTCACATATTTTACCTAATCATCGTTTAACTTAGTCAATACATTGGTTTTATTGATTTCTTGGACAAGTTGGAAAATGGCTCAGATCGGTGAAACACACTTTTTAGCTCACCTGATTGCTCAGGTGAGGTTTTAGGATTGGTCCTTGTCCGCTGTCCGTCCGCCTGCTTTTGGTTTGTAAACACTCTAGCATTCACATTTCTCAAGCATTCTTTATCAAAGTTGCTGAAAGATCTCAGTCAAGTTTGATGATGAGCAAAATCACATAATTAATGCCATAATTATTGCCCTTAGATTGTCCAAATTTTCATTATATTATACAAAATCCTTGTAAGCAAAGTTTGATGTTTGGTAAGAGGGGTCAACTTAAAATATAGGTCACCATTTCAAATTTTACAAAAACAAAAACACTCCCTACGCCAGAGTTTTGGTTCAATAATGATGAAACTTGACCAGGATGTTTGTCTGGTCAATATCTAGGTCAAGTTTGACATTAGGTAAAGATTGAATAAACCGACTCCTCTCAGGTGAGCGAACTAGGGCCATCTTGGCCCTCTTGTTATGATATGCTTATGGCTTGCAGATTTCAAAACTCAAATTGATTATGTCACACATTAACTCTTATTAACAATGACTGTGTTTGCAACATGCCTTATAGTGTTTCTTTGGAAATATAAACAGCTTAAACATAACAAAATTATTAACTATGTATTAAGGCTATTGGCTTGTGCCTCTAACATAAAACTTTTAATGCAAAAGGTTGATTTTACCAAGATTTGTTTACTCTGCATTTTTTTTATTTATGCGTATTTCAAGGTTTTTCATGTTATTTTATTCAAACATTTATCTTATCTGGTCTTTGCACAATCTGTTAAGATGACATTACATTAAAAAAACACTAACATTTTGTTGTATTTTTTGAAAAAAAAGAAATATATGTATAAGGCATTGTCAATGTAAGATGTTTTCACCAACATACTGTTTCCAAGTTATTTTTTACACAATTATTTACCTTTCCACAATATACACTTATGTAACAATTTTTAACAAAATAGTATTTTGCTCAAAACAATTTTTTTTCAAACAAACAAACAAGAACAACATACTTATGAATTTGCAAAAAAAAAATTCAAGTTTTGAAATAATTATTGCATACATTCGATATTTGACTGGGCTGAATCTACAGGAATTAAAATTAATCCTGGTTATAGGTTACAGCCCATTCTGCTTCTTGTATCTTTTAATATGGTGTTTCATAACCAATTGCATTGATTTGTTTCCAGCATTAAATTTGTCACTGTGCTGCTGTCAATTTAATAAAGGTTAGGTATCAATGCATTCTATTGTTGGTATAGTATATTACACTTGTTTCCTTACCAAGTTTTCAGCATTTCATTGGCCACGGTGCTGCTGTCAATGAGTTGAAGGTTAGGTTACAGTCCACTCAGTTAGTGGTATATTGTGTTGTTGTGTAACCAAGTGTTGATATGTTTTCAGCATTTCGTTGGCCACGGTGCAGCTGTCAATGAGTTGAAGGTCCATCCTAATGACCACAACATGCTGCTGTCCGTCTCCAGGGGTACGTGGAGTGTGAATGAGCCTTGGTCGGGGAAAACAGGGCTTAATGAATGAGTGCGTAAAGTGTCGACAACTTGTCTCAGATAAGCCTGTGCATTATGACACTTACCATCTAGACTGGTTTTTCTTTAAGAATGAGACTTCCTAAGAAAAAATAAATCCACTAAGATTGAAAATGTTGTCCCTGTTTAGCCTGTTTTGCCTGTACAGGCCTATCTGGTAGGCGTTAAGCCTGCTTTCCAAGATCAAGGCTCAAGTTATGATCAAACAGGCCATCTACCTCAGTTGGTAGAGCGCAGGACTATAAACTTAATGTTTGATTTTCAGTCCATGTGCATAACTTGTATTGGTCATGTAATTTTTGTATCGCCATTCACTCCTTACCTTTGATTCAAGACATGCACATGGATTTTTTGCAGATATCTGCAATTGTCACTTTTCGAGTAAAAACAACCCGTGATATGAAAATACCTTGATATACAAATATGGATTCATTTGTATTATGAAGAAAACGTTCTTTTACCTTTGGGTTTGTAAATGGTTGTGAAAATGATTTCTATGGGAAGTTATCCAAATCCAATTTTATAGTACTTGTAGTATAGTGCAGTGAAGAGTCAAGCGAATTCTGTTATTAAAAAAAGTTTCTTAAAGTTTCTATTAGTTAGGATATTTTTTGTTTAATGATACTTTTCCATAGATACTATTGTTAAGATTGTGGTATGTGGAGAAAAGGTAACTATTTTGAAAAAATAAACTCTCTATCTCAGGAATCGGATTTACTTTGTTTAATGGACCCACTTTACGTGCGCTTATAAGACGCATTTTTAAGAGTCAAATTAATAAGTAAAAGTGGGGGTCGCGTCTTATAAGCGAGATACTTGTGAAAATAAGCGAAATTTTTCAAAATATCGAGTTTACTGGGCTTACGCTGGCCAAGTTGGACACTTGTAAATTGTTTTGAATCATCGCGGCAGCCATTTGCATTTTCTCTAAAGTCTGTATTTGCCCGTACCGTGTATCGGAACGCTATGTTCAGTTACCGATTTACTTGAAATAAAATGTATCGTTATTGATTTTGTTGTCTATTATTTTTTATTTGAATTTTGTTATTTTGGGGTCGTAAGGCGTTATATTGTCCATGGTTATACTTGAAAAGTTTTTATCACCCGATTGTCTGCGCGCGACGTCGTTAAATGTCATATAAATTGGACATAATAGTAAACGTGTGTAAGCGGCGACACGATGCCAAACATGCTTAAAATAACAGCAAAATCAGTTCGCAGTTTGAAACTGTTAATTGTTAAATAAACACGCGATTACAAGTGCTTCTTGACAAATTTGTATCACCTGATTGTCTTTGTTCGACGCTGTTAATTGTCAATTAAGACATATTTGGCAATAAGGGTATCGTCTGAAAATAGTTACCAGTTTGCAACTGTCAATTGTTAAATAAACACGTTCATTCAGACGACCCCCTTATGCCGATGACACCTTATTTATTAGGGACCCACGACAGCGGGAGCAAAGAGCGACCGCATGCAATTATCCACAGGTGGCTTTCTTCTTGACCCGTGATTTCACTCTATCACGCGATTGGCTTATTTTATGAAAGTAGGCATTACCTATAGACAAGGGGCGTAACATTTGCATAATCAAGGTAATCTATATCTGCCTCTTAGTTTTCAATACCCGTCAAACAATACAATTATATTTACAAATTACAACTACTGGAATCGTCAAAATGAAACGCAAACGTAACTCTTATGATCTCAAACTCAATGGATGGTACACAGGACGACGAGTTGTTTGTTGATCTTGTGGAAAATCGCGATCAATCTGAGGATGTATCTGCCTGTGCAAAGGTTAGTGATTGCGACGATGATGATGATGATATCGGCGATTGGGTTTACGATGACAATCTCACTAGTGAGGAATTCTACGAACTGTTCGGTGAAAGCGATGATGAGGATTTCGAGGGATTTTAAGATGACTGATACGATCAATTACGAACGTAATATGTTTGAAATTGTTATGGCAAATTGATTAAATACGCAATTGTTAGAAATTGTGTTAATTTGATAATTATTTTTACTGTATGAATAATACTTGAAAATAAATTAAAACCTACTTATATATCATGAAATAAACAAATATTATTTACTTTGTTATTTGATTGTTTTATTTTTCGGACTTGCGTGAATTACTAATTGTATGCAGCGCGAGTTTGAAAAATTCTCAATGTGTTTCTTATTGATTTTCTTCAACATTCTGCCGTTTTTCGGCCGATGAAAACGGCAAAATTTGGCCGCGTCTTACACGCGGGTCAGTCTTAAATCCACCGATTATAAAGTCCGAAATCGGGGTGCGTCTTATAAGCGAGGGCACGGTACAGATGGTTTGTAGTAGAAGAAATGCTGTTTACCAGGGCTTTAACAGTATTTGGGGAAATTGCTTGGCCTTCTATTTTTGGGAATCATCGACAAAACTGAGAAAGGGGAAAAATTCACAAAGTAAGTTTGAATTTTTGGGAAAATTGCATTGTTTTAAAAAATCTTTGGGGAAGAGGTCTTTTTCTTAAGGGAATGGGCTTTTATAAGGACACTGCTTAAGAAGGAAAAAAAGCCCTGTATTAAGTAAGAAAAGCACTAGCAATAAAATGTCCACTAACATCAGTTGAATATTCATTGCAGACAACACAATGAGACTGTGGAACATCAAGATGTCCTACTGCGTGGTGATATTCGGTGGAGTGGACGGTCACAGAGATGAAGTACTCAGTGCTGTAAGTGTGCTATTGACTATTGATGTGCATCAGTTTGTGTTTACTGGTCATTCAACTAGTTAGGACCTGTTCAATACTTTGGCATAGTCCAACAGTTAGCCACTCATTCCCAAAATAGTACAAGTCCACAGGACATCCGGTTCTGTTGACTTCGTTAATATGCAGGCTTGAACTGGTATTCATACCACGGAAACATCAAATCAACGATTCAGACAATGATAATTGGAAAAATGAAATGGAATATGAAAATAAACAACAACTCTGAAACATGAATACAGTGTACATGTAATTACAAATCACAACACTTGCACACAGTATTGTAACAAAAAATATTTAAATTTACAAAATAGATTGAAACAATACAATTTCTCAATGGAAAGTGATAGAAATGTATACTGTTATGCAGCTACTACAAAAACAAATGTTTCCAGTAAATGATATTTAAGTGTGATAGTGACTTATGAATGATTAATATTTACACAAAACACACATTTCCAGTAAATGACAGGGCCCTCAATCTGTCAAATCCACGGCCGAAATTCGGCCGCATTCCCCCCTGAAAAGTTTTTTTTCCCCTTTTTGGGGGAAAAATTCCCCCTAAAAAAAAAAAAAAAAAATTTTTTTTTTTATAGATAGATGTCTCATGATTATTATATCTCAATTCTATTTTAATTTAATCTTGTCAAACATACTAACTTATGAAATAAGCAATGAATATAGTGCAAACATGTACAAATGTAATAATTAGATACATGTAGTAAGTAAAAAAATCCCCCAAAAAGGGAAACGCAGCGAAAATTCCCCACTGCTATGGGTAGCGACCCGCTTCCCCTAAAATGAATTGAGGGCCCTGAATGATATTTAAGTGTGATAGTGACTTACGAATATTTACACAAAACACACATTAATAGTGGTTAGGAGTCAATTAAGTACCTTAAAACAATGGAAGACATGTTGGATATATTTTATATAATGCTACATACTCAGTTTTCAAGCACAAGGCAATTATCAGAAATCAGAATTAAAATACAAAGGTCAACAAATGGGCCAAAAATATCATATACCGGTAAATAAATGAAACGGCTTTTAATTTGATCTGAAAGAAACCTTCAATTCCCAGATTACAAAGATCTTAGATGCAAAATGGGTTTTCGTTATAACAGAAAAGGACTGTGGACATAAATTTTCTTGCATAGGAGTTGTTGGACGAGCATGAGCAATAACAAATCATGAATGTAAGCAAAAATATGATGCCTATTGTTCTGCTTGTATTTCTTTTTAGCTTGCTTTTTCTTTTCAGGTGTAAATTCTATAAAATAAATCAACTTTTCTTCTTGAATTATTTCCCAGACATTCGGATCGGCAACATGGCATTTTCAATCACACCTTTCGCTTAAACGTCAGTTACGTCCGACAATCTAGCTTTTTTGAGAATGTTTGAAGCTTAGTGCAAATTAAATCCTCTCACACTAATGTAAATCATATGCCTACTTTAAAACTGAATGAAATCACTGACATTCTTTCAAATAATGTGTATTTAGAAAGAAATTTAAATTAAAGCAGAATCCTGCTTTTTGATGCAAGCATTTTGCAATTTTGTCACTTTTGACTCCTCCATATTTTCTTACTGCTTCAAATTTCAAGCACAGGGTCATTTGACTCCTGATTTTCAAAAGCTATTTAAATCCTTGTTTATATGCAAGTCATCTAGGTTTTGTTTGCTGTTATAAACTGGGGAGTGCGGCTGATAACTTATTTATGCCAAGTATGGGGTCATTGTTAGGGGAAAACCAGTGGGTTTTTTTCACTTATAGGGGAATGGTGGCGGGGCCCGTCCAAACGGGAAAAAATGCGTCGTTTTTTAGGAAAAGGGGAAAATTAAATATTCACTCTTTTATATGTAATGATATTTATTATATGAATACACATGTTTGTATGAATATAATATTCATAGCAGAATGCCTCTGTCCTTTTTCTGAAATATATATCAATGATTTTTTCAACATTAGTTTCAAACAGTTCAGCCTTCATGCACAGTCTCAGTTTTCTTAGCCATTTTGAGTCGAATTGAGTTTTTTAAATCGATTAAATGGCAAATTTGAGCATTTTTTATCAATAAAAGGGACCCAATTGAAATGTTTTTATTAACAAATATTGACACAATATAGATACATCAGGCCTTTTCCTAGCCATTTTGGGAGAAAAATGCAATTCATGTGAAAGGTCCACTGATTTGGAAAAAACTTATCTAATTTAATATAACACTTTATAATAATTAAAAATCATATAAATTATAGTTATATACTTTGTTAGTTATTTATGAAATAAATTTGAGATATATTTGTCATGATTATGAAACAGTTCTTTTTTTTTCTTTTTTTTTAATTTTTTTTTTTTTTTTTTACTTCTGGAGGGGAATTTTTTTACAAAATGGGGGAAAAATATATACTCTTTTTTGAGGGGAATGGGGCCGAATATCGGCCCCGAAATTGCCATAAAAAACCACTGAAAACAGCCTAGGGCAGCATATCACTACTGGTTTTGCTCGTCTTCAAGTCCCTTCTGTTGTCTGCAGGATTTCAACATTGATGGCAGGAAGCTGATCTCGTGCGGCATGGACCACTCTCTGAGGATGTGGCGCGTGGATACAGATGTCATACAGCAGGCTATCAGGGACTCCTACACATACAATGCCATCAAAGAGAAAGCGTAAGCTATGTTTGTACATTCACTTAAAATAAACTTTTCTAACCTGTACTTTTAGAAGTTGTATTTGATCAACACTGCTGTTCAATTTCATGCCCTAAATTTTATGAAGACTTTTAGCTCAAATATTTATGCCCCCCTTCGAAGAAGAGGGGGTATATTGTTTTGCTCATGTCGGTCCGTGGGTCTGTCAGTCCGTCCGTCCACCAGATTGTTTCCGGATGATAACTCAAGAACACTTAGGCCTAGGATCATGAAACTTCATAGGTACATTGATCATGACTGGCAGATGACCCCTATTGATTTTCAGGTCGCAAGGTCAAAGGTCAAGGTCACAGTGACTCGAAATAGTAAAATGGTTTCCGGATGATAACTCAAGAACGCTTAGGCCTAGGATCATGAAACTTCATACATATATTGATCATGACTGGCAGATGACCCCTACTGATTTTCAGGTCACTAGGTCAAAGGTCAAGGTCACAGTGACTCAAAAAAAGTAAAATGGTTTCCGGATGATAACTCAAGAATGCTTACGCCTAGGATCATGAAACTTCATAGGTACATTGGTCATCACTGGCAGATGACCCCTATTGATTTTCAGGTCACTAGGTCAAAGGTCAAGGTCACAGTGACAAAAACCGTATTCACACAATGGATCAGAATAACTCCAGTTTGGATTGGGATGCGTTTTGTAATTACGTAACTTAAACTAGCTTGGGATTGCATATGGAGCTAGGCTGGTTAAGGTCACTGTGATTAAAAATATATATATAAACTGTTTCTGCTCTGTACCTCGAGTTATATTGAGGTTTTACACAATTAAATTTTGTGTGTTCGTACAAGGCTTTTTTTCCTTCTTCAGCAAGGGCCTTACATAGGCCCCTTCCCCTAAGAGAATTTCTTTAAAATGATTCAATTTGTTCAAATTTCAAGCTTATTTTGGGAAATTTCCTCACCTTTTTCAGTGTTGTGGGTAATGTTTTCCCCAAAATGGAAGGCCCTTCCCCAAATCAAGAAAAAAGGCTCTGAATTAGCTTACATGTAGAGCTAGCTTGGCATTGTATATGGGCCAGTTGGATGTAGGTCAAGGTATCTCTTGTGTATTGAAATAGAAAAATTGAATCAGATGAAAATAACTTTAGTTTTGATGGAGTTATTGCCTTGACATATTAATATGTTAAATATTGGAGCCCAGGGTTCATAGAATTGAACAGTTTCTTGTAGTCTCCATTATTTTCAGTGCGATCATTAATACAGTACATTAATATTTCCTTCACAGATCAATTAAGTATTTTATGACAAGTTTACACTCTTGTTACTGCTTATTTTTATGCCCCCAAAGGAGGGCATTTTTTATGCCAAAGAAGGAGGGCATATAGTGATCGCACTGTCCGTCACCATTTGCGTTTAGGTTTTGAAAAATGCTCATAACTTCTATGTCTCTTCAGATGTTACCTTCATATTTGGTATGCATGTGTTTATGGACAAGGCCTTTTCATACGCACATAAATTTGGACCCCTTTGACCTTCACCTTGAACTTAGGGTCCGCGTTTAGGTTTCGAAATGGGCGTTTAGGTTTCGAAAAATGCTTCTATCAAAGCGATTATAGGAGGCATATGTCATCCTATGGAGACAGCTCTTGTTAGTCACAAAAATCTGTTGCAAAATAGCCAAATACTCATATATGAAGCTGTTGATTTGAACCATATCATGATGCTTCTGTTTCAGGCCATTTCCAACATACGGTGAGAACTTTCCAGACTTCTCTACACGAGATATCCACAGGAACTATGTAGACTGTGTAAGATGGCTGGGGGATTTTGTGCTGTCCAAGGTATAGTAGCATTATTTGAGCGGCTGTCTGTGAAAAATGTACTTAATGCATGAGCATAAAGTCTTGTCCCAGATTAGCCTGTGCACTTTATTCGCCTATAGAATTGTTTTGTTTAAAAGAAATCTCTTCTTAAAAAAAATCAAGTTTAGGCAGAAAGTCTCTTCCCTGATTAGCTTGTGCAGACGGCACAGGCTAATCTGAGACAACATTTTAGGCTCATGCATTATGCCCAGTTTGCCCAAAATGCCTTTCATTTTATGTACAGAGTAACTCATTTATCGGACAGTTTGAATTTAAACTTAAAATTTAAAATTCAATGCTACAAACATGTGCGTAATGGAGGTCTAAAAGACTGTTTTCCATTGTTTAATAGTTTAACGCTTTCCCACTCAGGGGCAAAGTAAAAATGGCTATGTGCCAACAGCATAAAACAAGAAGGGTTCAGGTTTTATGCTTTTTGTTGCTCATCAGTATCTAAGGGTTGAAACTGAAACCTTTAAAACTTGGATCTAGTAAGAAAGATATATATTTAACTTTCTAAGGGACTACAAATGTATCAAAATAAGTTTCTAAGTGGTTAAGGGATAAGTAACATGCCTCGTCCTGTTAAGACTACACGTTGCACGTAACACCTGTGCTTTGACTTATAAGGTCAATGTTATACTTATTTTTATGCCCTCAGAGCGAGGCATAAAGTAATCACATCACATGTCTGTCCGCCAGTCGATCGGCTACGTGTGTTTACCGATTACTCAAGAACTATTGCTTAGATTGAAATGTGTATTTCGAAGTTTATGCGGTCATTTCTGAGCCAGAGGCTACATTGTGTGTGGCCCCGAAGTGTGCCCCAGCACTTGTACCTAATTAATTTACTAGACTCACGAAAGGTAGGACGAATTTTGAATTATAGCTGCAATTTCCAGCTATTTCATGGTAACTGAAAAAAAAATCAACTTTGATGTGGTTTTGTGTTGTGGGGGAAACTGGAGTACTCGAGGGAAACCCCCACTTGTCCTGTATGGTGAACACAGACCAAACTCACATGCTGCCGGGAATGAGACTTGAACCCAGATCACCTAGGTGAGAAGGGATGTACCAACCACTGCACTAGCTGGACAGCCAATTTGGACTGCATATTCAAAGCATACCAAGAAGTGCATTAAATGGATAAAAATGAAACTCCATAATTATAATGATAAAATCTTTGAGTGGAAAGGCAGTGTAAAAGTATCTTAACTCATTCTTCAGTAGTTCAGGGTTATAAAAAAAAACACAATTTAAGTTTGATAAGAGTGTTTAGTGGAGAAAGGCTGTTGGTCAATAGGTTTTTCTGTTTGTTAGTCAGTTTGAATAAAATGTTTGTGGAGCAAACTACTTCCACATTTCTCAAGCGCTTGAATTTAAACTTGAAGTATGTCATAACCATGAAGAGTAAATGTCCAAGACAAAAAATTTACGCCCATTGATCTTCACCTTCCTGAGTTCTGTGCACGTAAAGGTAGATATTTTCTATGACAGAAGCAAATTCTGTTCTAAGTTTGTGGAGTAAACTACCTCCACGCTTCTCTTGTGATTGAATTGAAACTTGACACATGATGAGGTGAAAAAGAGCCTGACATTAATAACATCTGCAGTGCTACATAGATTCCCGAGTTATGTGACCCTGAACATGGCTGCTATGCCTGTGAATGTGACAAAGTTGTGCCGGATCATTTTAGGTACAATTGTGAAAAAGCTCTAGTTTCTTTTGGTCAAAGCTGAAAACTTGAGACTTAAGCATATTTTTAATCAAGGGATGTGACTTACGAGCTGGGCTCTGGGAATAGGGGGCCTAATGCGTTTCCAATATTAGCCTGCGCAGTGGCCACAGGCTGATCAGGTATGACATGGCTATTATGGAGAGAGAAAAAAAAAGTAAGTTTCTTCTTAACACAAATCCAGTATACACAGGCTTCTCTTAGACTACACTTTATTATGCACATGCATTAAGCCCCCTTTTGCCAGAGTGCAGTTTATTAACATTCAACACAATTCCCTTCCCCCTTACAGTCGTGTGAGAACTGCATCATCCTGTGGAAGGCAGGGAGCCTGGAGGAGAGGTCGTGGCGTGTGAAGGAAGGGAGGGTGAGCGTGCTACATCGCTTTGACTACAGGGACTGTGACATCTGGTACATGCGCTTCTCACTTGACGCTCAACAAAAGGTTGGTAGTTTGAGTTTTGTCCATTTAGGTACAGTTGGCTTGATGTGGTGTTCACATTTGCAGTATGCTGTTATGTGTCCAAGATTTTCTGGACTGTAATTATGTCATCAAGGGTGTCATTTTTTCATGGATCCGAGGATTAGATTCAACAATGGGCCATTTCTGTCAATCATGTTAATTCCTAAAAAAAAAGTGGGCTAAGTTGGTGAGACCGATTATGTGATGTATTTCATAAGCGGCTTATAAATCCAATCTTAAAACCCCTACCCAAACTTGGTCAGAAGTTTTATCTAGATGATCTGAAGGCCAAGTTCGAACATGGGCCATGCCAGATCAAAAACTAGGTCACAGGACACTTAGTACGTTTTACACATTGAGCATGGTGTCCGCTCTCTAATTCAAGTAGTTTTTATCAAATCTTCACCAAAATTGGTCAGAAGTTGTATCTTGATAATGTCTAGGGCAAGTTTGAATATGGGTCATGCTGGGTCAAAAACAAGGTCACGGGGTCACTTAGTGCTTTTTAAACATTACAATGTTGTCCGCTCTCTAATTAGTCCCCTACCGGTTTCACCGGAGGGGACTTATGGTTTGCACTCCGTCTGTCTGTCAGTCTGTCTGTCTGTCAGTCAGTCAGTCAGTCAGTCCGTCACACTTTTCTGGATCCTGCGATAACTTTAAAAGTTCTTAATCTTTTTTCATGAAACTTGGAACATGGATAGATGTCAATATGGGCATTATGCACGTCATTTCATTTTGTTCCTACGTCAAAAATTTTGGTTGCTATGGCAACAAATATATAAAAAATATTCTGAAAATGGTGGAATTTCTGACAATGGTGGAGCCGGTAGGGGACTTATATTGCTTGACAATAGTCTTGTTCAAGTAGTTTTCATCCAATCTTCACCAAACTTGGTCAGAAGTTGTATCTAGATGATGTCTAGGTCAAGTTTGAATATGGGTCAAAACTAGGTTACGGGGTATCTTAGTGCGTTTTAAACCTCACCATGTTGTCCGCTCTCTAATTCAAGTAGTTTTCATCCAATCCTCACCAAACTTAGTCACAAGTTTTATCTAAATGATCTCTAGGACAAGTTTAACATGGGCCATTCCAGGCCTAAAACTAGGTCACGGGGTCACTTAGTGCTTTTTTTAACATTCAGCAGTGTCCGCTCTCTAATTCAAGTACTTTACATCCGATCTTCACCTAACTTGGTCAGAAGTTTTATGGAGATGATCTTAAGGCCAAGTTAGAACATGGGTCTTTCTGGGTCAAAAACTAGTTCAAGGGGTCACTTAGTGCGTTTTAAAAATTGAGCATGGTGTCCGCTGTTTTTTGTGAAGACGACATGCAAAATATTATGTGTCAATGAGGCATGTGGGGGTATTCGTCACGTCTGTGACAAAGCTTTAGTTTGATTTGTCTTCCAATATCCATTTCAAAAATATCATTAACCACAAACTGCTGAGTAATTTGCGTTACTTGAACACTTAAAAAGTGCTTACCATATTACGAAAGTCATTTGTTTACCAGCATAGATCACAGTAGTCGTGAAACAAAAAGCGAAGGTTATCTAATTCACTGCTCAACTGCATTGTTAGTACCTCGGTCTTCGAATTAGCCTATAAACCCGAAGCCCGAGTTGATTCTTGGGCCGGTCGGTCGATCCTAAAGTCTTATAAAATAGCCCGACCGGTCGATTAAATATTTGAGCGTAAAATTGTAAACAAACTGAAAACTGAAACTACTATCATATCAATAACCTGATTTATAAACGTTTTTAAGAGGTATGATTAAATTCGCTATTTCAATGCCTAAAATGACGTTATACGTGTTAAAGAATTGCATGAACACATGCGGCCGCCATTTTTCTAAACTGTCGTGTAAACATCTGAGTATGTTGCTATTTAAAGTAATGATACAATTGACGCCCAATCGAGCTGGGGTTATTCAAACGGAACATGCGTAGATCATGTGCTGGGATGTTCGCGCATCGGGCACTTCGTAATGTTTTAAAATAATGACCAATCTAGAAGCGTATTTAATTTTAGAAGCGTTTTCCGAAAATGTATTTATAATTCATGAAAAATGGACGAAGTAATTTTTCAATAAAAATAAAAGAGTCTGTAAGGGATATTGTACGCATTGGGTTAAAAACAAATTGATCCTTATTACAGTTAGATTTCCATGTGCTTTAATCAATTATTCTTGCGTATTAAAAGACGTTTTTTCAACTAATTATTAATAATTGTAGTGCTTTCGCTTATTTTGTAAGCTTGTTCTGCTACCTGACCTACAGTACTTTGCTACTTATAATCTGTTTACGAATGTACAATACTTTTCACGGTTGGCACATGCTTATCAAAACATCGGGAGTAAATTAAAGAAGCAGACATTGTCACTTGGTAGATTGGGCAATTAACACACCCAGTGGCCTTTTGTTCTGAAGCCACATGCCGACAATTCAGAAATTCACAGGCAATTGTCCTAGTAATAATACGATAATAATCTGTTATTTTAATAGGTTGATGTATTTTTCAAGTTCTTCGGATATTTTTTAAACATGATAATAATTCAATTTGCTTTAAAATAAAACCAAACACCGTTCAAACTGATTAATGAAATCATATTGAATGAGAACATGTGTAATAATAAAGTAACAAGAAACAGCATAATTATCTGGTGCATTTTGTATAAAATGCATTTCAAAAGGAAACAGAATACCCTTTACTACTGTAATCACATTCATCTGTTTTTACTAATGAAGTAGATTTTCTGATTGTTAATAACTATTTTGGTGTTCCTGGCCAATAAAGTCATACAATTTATATTGACCTCTTCGGGCTATTGAACATGTCTTCGACCTATTCAAAATTCCATCTTATGAGCCCAAAGGGCTATTTCACTAAAATATTTAGCATGAAGACTGGTACCGGTATGTGAATGTTAGATATTAAGGTTTTCAGAAATAAATCTTCAACTAAACTATCTTTGTCTTTTTATGCGCCCAGATCAAATGATCGGGGGTATATTGTTTTTTGCCTGTCTGCCTATCATTGTATGAGTCTGTCTGTCTGTCTGTCACAAACTTTAACCTTGATTAAACTTTTGCAATAACTTTTGTAATATTGAAGATAGCAACTTGATATTTGGCATGCATGTGCATCTCATGGAGCTGCATAATTTGATTGGTGAAAGGTCAAGGTCATCCTTCAAGGTCAAATTTAAAAAATAATAATTCAAAGCAGTAGGGGGCATTGTGTTTCTGACAAACACATCTCTTGTTCAAGAGGTTTATCAAGCTATTGTGCCGATCTTGTAGTCTTAATTCAGTTGACATAAAATTTTCTTCCACTCTGACAAGTCCTCAGTCACACCCCTGATTATTCATAATGCAATTTTATAAGAACTTTTCACAAATGTTTACCAGGTTTAGACATTGGTGCTCGAAAGACCTATGATCCCAGCTCTAAGGTCTAACTGTTAAGGTCAAACTAAGGGCACATTATACCTTTACCAGCCTGTCACTTATGACAAATCAGGAATAATAACTTGCAACTAAATTGAAATGTTCACGATATGGAGACATTGTTGCCTAAAAGACACATATCTCTAGTTGCTCAAAGGTCAACATCATATCTTTAGTTTGAAGGTCAAATTAGACATTATATATCTTCTCTATTAGTTATCATTCATTATGCAATTTAAACAAAAACTAACAACAAATGTAGACATACAATGTTGAAAAAGAAAATAGCTGGGGACAGAGGGTTCCCATTGGCTCAAAAAGTTGTTGACACTTATTTTGTTAGCTCGACTATTATATATGAAATATGTATAGTGGAGCTATACTACTCACCCAGGTGTTTGCGTTCCGTGCTGAGCCGTTAGCGTGCAAATGTTAAAGTTTTTGTACTACCCCAATTACTTTCATTGTCCCTTGACATATTGCTTTCATATTTTGCATACTTGTTTACCAACATGACCCCAACCTATAAACAAGAGCAAACAAATCTATCAAGCATTTTGTCATAATTATGGCCCCTTTTCCACTTTGAATATGCAGCAAATGTTAAAGTTTGCGTACTACCCCAAATATTTTCAATGTCCCTTGACATATTGCTTTCATATTTTGCATACTTGTTTACCATCATGACCCCAACCTATAAACAAGAGCATACAACTGTATCAAGCATATTGACAGAATTATTGCCCCTTTTATACTTAGATTATGCATATTATTGATTAAGCTATGTTAAACTTTGCGTACTACCCCAAATATTTCCTATATCCCTTGACATATTGCTTTTATATTTTGCATACTTGTTTACCAACATGACCCCAACCTATACACAAGAGCAGACAACTCTATCAAGCATTTTGTCATAATTATGGCCCCTTTTATACTTAGATAATTGAACTTTTTGCTTAAATTGCCATAACTTCTTTATTTATGATCCATTTTATTATTATTTTGACAAAACAACACTTACCTGAATACCACGATGGATTCCACCCAAACAATACATCACGCCCCTACCCAGAATCCCCCCAACCTCCCCCCCAAAAAAAAACATTTTTTTTTTTGTTAAACATCATCTAATAAATTACCACGCCCCAAATTATACCCCATCTCTGCCCCCCCCCCCCTACCCCCCCTACCCCCCCAACCTCCCACCCCCTATTTATTTTTTTAACATCATCTAATAAATTACCCCACCCCACATTATGCTCTTGCGGCATGTTTTCACTGGCTTTAAATTTGTTCCAGTAATTGACTCAGAAGAAACGGAATCTCAATAAAGCTAAAAAAATTTGTTTAGTAAAAGGTAAACAGAGGTAGAGATCATCTGCATTTTCCTATCTAGAGACCTGCTCTGCTGGGACATAACATCCCAGACAAGTTTGTTCATTTTGGCTGTGCAGAGCCCCTCACAGTTCCCAGGTCTGGGACAATTTTCGTCCTTAACCATTTTTTCGTAAAGTTCCTCCTCCATGCCTTTACTGTAAAGTTCATTTATACCCGCAGCCAAGACTGGGTCTACATCGTCACCGCAAATATCTGCCATTTTGAATTTATTTGTGAGTGAGGAAAAACGGCTCAAGACAGAACGGTTTTCTGCACAAGGTTCAGTATTGCCCTCATTTTCTGGCTTTAATCTTTTTAAGGGGCCAGGGTCCTCCTCATCATACTCATAATAGTCGCCTTCTTCTTCGAAGAAGCTTGCCTGTCCCTGTTCGATGGCCATTATACGCTGAACCATCGACGATTGAGTTTCTTGAATGCTCTTTAGACATTCCATAACAAGGTTATTGTTCAGGTCATTATTGACGGGTTTATTGACCGATTCCGCCGTGTTTACTTTCGGAACATCGGCGAGTGTCCTTTTTACAGCTGGGGCTTTGCCCTTGCTCACTTTCTTGTAGTTTGAAGGAGCCTTCGGCTCTTCGAGGTCCGCCATTGTTACGAGTCCACCACGTGTACTTGGCGAAAGAACAATAATGAAACAACACAACTACGTTGCAAAATTCAGTTTTTAAACACTTAAGTGTTCAGAATGAAAGAGAGTTCACTTTGTGTACTCAAACATAAAAATCATGCACTGATTTGTTGTAAAAAACAAGAAAAACGAACCACATTCGTTTGCGTGTCAACTATTTTCAACGCATGCGGTAAGCACACTGATGCGCATGAGCGGCGGAAGTACCATCTCAGTTAACTACCGTATTTAGTCTAATTTACGAAATAAAATTACCAAACTTGCCTCACAAGTACATGTTTAACTGTTGGATATATGATTTACGTTTGAATTGAAGTGTCATTCAGCCATTTTTGAGGAACTTATTTAAGGCAAAGCATCAACCTGTCTATACACTTTATATACAAGTAATTGATCCATTAAAATCTATTTAAATTAGCCTTGTTTAACATTTCATGTCTTCCTGTATTTTAGCAAACAAAATATGTTCAGAAGTAATAATTAATATTGAAAATAGATTTTTTTAAGTCTGAAAATGTATTGTACTGTTAAGTAGACAAATGCAGACATGATGAATAAATATTGAACACCACCAAACTATAGGAAGAATCCAATGATGTCAATTATATATTTTTTCTTTCTGAATTTCAGATAACAATATGTTTTCTGAATTCAGAATTAATATTGAACATAAAGTTTTTAAATATAACCGTTTAAAATGTATTACTCTGGTATAAAAAGTATACTGTACATTCTTAATGAAAATTGAGCTAACCTGAATATACATATATGGAAAGAATCTGATTATGTCTATTCGTGTAAGCTTTGTTTAACATATTTCAGACAAATGTGGTATATCTTCTCACTGCTATCTATATCTGTAGACAAGTATCTGGTGAACTGGGTGTTGGTCATGCAAATTCAATAGCCTCATTAATTTATCTACACTAGTCTCTCAACCTCGATTAAGTCCATTAATTAATAGCTGACAAGTCAATTATTGTGTTTGCATGCACGTTGTTAATTCAATTGGTCTCTACAGACATCTAGCCAATTTAAAAGCCAGATCTCACTTGCTTGATTTTGCGGTGGTAAAATATTAACCAGTATTAACTAGTAGGCTGGGTTTATCTGCCAGTGATTTGCTGCTAACATTAGAGTGTTTATAAATAGAAACACGTGTTTGAGCAGACAGCATTTGGTATACTGCTGAATCTGTATTTACATGTAAACTTGATTTGAGTCATTCACTAGCTACTGGCTGAGAGAAGTTCATAACCTTTCAAGTGGGCGATGCTTAGCATTTACAGGGAAATTTGAATTTCAAGCAGACAACAAAAAAACTTTTTCTGTAAGTCAATAATTATATAACTTTCAACCACCTAATTACACATACATGTTGTTTGTATACTAAAGTATATGCATGCCAAATTTAATTGGAAAATATTAAATACAAACTTAAATATCATGAAAGTAATCAATTTTGTTTTCTGGTGTTTACACACCAGTGTACAACTGAAAAGTAGACATTTTGTGAGTTTGTGGCCCCTTTATACTACTATTGGAGACTTGCCTTTATAGGGTCTCACACTGCAAAAACTGGGCTTAATGCATTCTTCTTTAATGGTATTGTTTGTTAAAAGGAAGAAGGACTCCTGCTGCCCTTGGAAATTGTCACCAAATGTTTTTTAAACTCTTTCAATTTACGTTAACAAGTGGTTAAAGCAGATTTACTATTATTTCCCGCTAAACAAATAGCATAAGCAACCGGACCAGAACCATTGTCTAAGTGTGTGCGCAATGCGCATCTCAAAGATGTATACCAGTCAACCCATAGCCCTACCCTTGGGTTACAGTCTACCAGGCAGAAATGAATGTATTATCCAATCAGAGTGCAGTATTTTGCCTTGATTGAAAAGCATATCTGTATTGCCCATGTTATACAATTAAAAGTTTTGTCAGTATGGGAGCATTTTACAAAACAAATATTGTAAAATAATCAAGAATTCATGTATGGGGAACTAATAACGCATTTTATTTAAATTCACTCTTCATTTGGTTGTCATAATTTAATAAGTAAAGTGCATGATTGGCATGTTTCATTGGAAAACCACTGTCCTATAGTTCAATGTACACTTCAAATTGCATACCACTGTCCCATAGTTCAATGTACACTTCAAATTGCATACCCCTGTCCCATAGTTCAATGTACACTTCATATTGCATACCCCTGTCCCATAGTTCAATGTACACTTCACATTGCATACCCCTGTCCCATAGTTCAATGTACACTTCACATTGCATACCCCTGTCCCATAGTTCAATGTACACTTCACATAGGCATGTTTCATTGGAAAACCACTGTCCCATAGTTCAATGTACACTTCACATTGCATACCCCTGTCCCATAGTTCAATGTACACTTTGCATTGCATACCCCTGTCCCATAGTTCAATGTACACTTCACATTGCATACCCCTGTCCCATAGTTCAATGTACACTTCAAATTGGCATGTTTCATTGGAAAACCCCTGTCCCATAGATCAATGTACTCTTCACATTGGCATGTTTCATTGGAAAACCACTGTCCCATAGTTCAATGTACACTTCTCATTGCATACCCCTGTCCCATAGTTCAATAAACACTTCACATTGGCATGTTTCATTGGAAAACCCCTGTCCCATAGTTCAATGTACACTTCACATTGGCATGTTTCATTGGAAAACCCCTGTCCCATAGTTCAATGTACACTTCACATTGGCATGTTTCATTGGAAAACCCCTGTCCCATAGTTCAATGTACACTTCACATTGGCATGTTTCACTGGAAAACCCCTGTCCCATAGTTCAATGTACACTTCTCATTGGCATGTTTCATTGGAAAACCACTGTCCCATAGTTCAATGTACACTTCCAATTGCATACCCATGTCCCATAGTTCAATGTACACTTCACATTGACATGTTTCATTGGAAAACCCCTGTCCCATAGTTCAATGTACACTTCACATTGGCATGTTTCATTGGAAAACCCCTGTCCCATAGTTCAATGTACACTTCACATTGGCATGTTTCATTGGAAAACCACTGTCCCATAGTTCAATGTACACTTAACATTGGCATGTTTCATTGGAAAAACCCTGTCCCATAGTTCAATGTACACTTCACATTGGCATGTTTCATTGGAAAACCACTGTCCCATAGTTCAATGTACACTTCACATTGGCATGTTTCATTGGAAAACCACTGTCCCATAGTTCAATGTACTCCTTATATTGGCATATTTCATTGGAAAACCACTGTCCCATAGTTCATTGTACACTTCACATTGGCATGTTTCATTGGAAAACCACTGTCCCATAGTTCAATGTACACTTCACATTGGCATGTTTCATTGGAAAACCACTGTCCCATAGTTCAATGTACACTTCACATTGGCATGTTTCATTGGAAAACCACTGTCCCATAGTTCAATGTACACTTCATATTGGCATGTTTCATTGGAAAACCACTGTCCCATAGTTCAATGTACACTTCACATTGGCATGTTTCATGGGAAAACCACTATCCCATAGTTCAATGTACACTTCACATTGCATACTTTTGTGTTTATGAAATTCTTAAACACATTCATAGTCAATATTACCCTGAATTATTTTTTATATGCCCCCAGAAGGGTGGCATATGGCATATTTAGTCGAACTGTTTGTCCGTCTGTCCATCTGTGCGGCACTCTGTTTCCAGATATTTTCCTTAATGCTTTGATATATTTACCTGATTTTTGGTATGTGAGTCTGCCTGCATGAGTGTCAGATCAAGCTTGAGTTTTGTTCCAGTCCATTGATTTTTGCCAAAGTTAAGGGCTCTGGACCTAAATATTTTCTCTAAAATAAAACACTTTTCCATATTTTTTTTGCGAAATGCTTTCAAATATGTACCTGATTTTTGGTGTGTGAGTGTACCTGTGTGACTTTCATATTAAGGTTTAGTTAGTTTTTTCATGTGTGGATTTTTTAGAGAAAAAAGTGTATTTGATATGCAAGAGTTGATAAACATGTTTTGGCAAATGACATAATTACAACACAATATGGCAATATAAGAGCATTATGTAATATTTATGTTTTTTGCTACCATTTGTATATTGTTATACTATAAATAAATATGGAATTACATAACTTTCCTTATGTTTGCATTGTATTTGTTGGTAAACAGCTACACACTACATAGTTGGATTGTTTACGCATTGAAGACTATGATTTAAGAATGGTTACAAAATGGCTCCTTTTTTTTCAAAGTGGCCAGAAAAAAATAAAATGGCAAAAAGTTTAATCCAGAGAGAGCCCTGGGAAGTAAGTCTCTTTTTGGTTAATATATAGTTTAGACGGAAAGTTTTGTCCCTGATAAGCCTGTGCAGACTCTTTAAGCAATGCATTAAGCCCCATTGTGCAGACTCTTTAAGCAATGCATTAAGCCCCATTGTGCAGACTCTTTAAGCAATGCATTAAGCCCCATTGTGCAGACTCTTTAAGCAATGCATTAAGCCCCATTGTGCAGACTCTTTAAGCAATGCATTAAGCCCCATTGTGGAGACTCTTTAAGCAATGCATTAAGACCCATTGTGCAGACTCTTTAAGCAATGCATTAAGCCCCATTGTGGAGACTCTTTAAGCAATGCATTAAGACCCATTGTGCAGACTCTTTAAGCAATGCATTAAGCCCCATTGTGCAGACTCTTTTAAGCAATGCATTAAGCCCCATTGTGCAGACTCTTTAAGCAATGCATTAAGCCCCATTGTGCAGACTCTTTAAGCAATGCATTAAGCCCCATTTTCCCAGACCGCTCCTTATAGGTTTGCAAAATGTAGCAGGGTCAAGCTGGCAAGGATTTCCTATTAAATGTACCATATATTGATATTACCTTACAAGTGTTTAAATCCTCCTTATGTATTTTCAAATGGTTTCCAACTATAAAAAAAGATACAACCATTACCACACACTCTTAATTAATCAGAATTAAAATGTATTACTTGTGCTCTTCTTTTGTTTAAAGTACATATTGCTTAAACTAAACATGTGATATTCATGTGTATTTATAGCATAATGATGACATATTAGATTTATTTAGGGGCCTACATATATGAGTTGGGTTCTAAGAAAACTTGGCATAATGCATGTGCGTAAAGTGTCGTCCCAGATTAGCCTGTGAAGTTCGCACAGGCTAATCAGGGACAACACTTTCTGCCTTAACTGGATTTTTGTGTAAAAGATACTTTTTTTTTAAAGAAAAATACCATAAAAGCGGAATGTGTCTGATTAGCCTGTGCCGACTGCACAGGCTTATCTGGGATGATACTTTACTTATTTCATTGTGCCCAGTTTTCTCAAAACACAAATTATATTATAAATATAAAATGTGTGCATGCATGTTGTGTTGTGTGGAAGACTTTTGGCATATTGCAGCTACAAATGTAGGATGATACATCACTTTCCAAAACAGTCACAAGTCGTATGAATTCTTTTTGATCAAGTGAACAGTTTTTCTTGTGAATATTTATTATTTGATTATTTACTCATTAGTTCATTCATTCATTCATATATTTGTGGGATCAACATTCTACTTAAGTTACAGATACTTTTTTTATTATATTTGTATCAATAGAAAAAAATCTGAACATTTGATGTTATTCCCAATCAAGTTAGAATGTTGACAGCAAACAGACCATATAAAAACTGCAAAATAGCAATCCATGTTAAACCTGGCCACCAGGGCATTGTTGTGCGTCTTGTACATATCAAAGTGAAGAGGCTTGAAACAAGACCCCACTGCTGCTAATTGTCAGTCAAGATAAACACTTGATTACAAATATAAATAGGGCTGATTTTCAGGGTGAGGCATTCTTTATGAGTTATCAGGGGTCATTGTGGGTATGCAGTACCATTTTGTTTGTGGCTTGGATATAGGGTGTGTGTGCTGGTTAATAATTGGTACTCATTTGGTACAAGTGTCATGATACAGTTATTAGGGGCTGTGTGCTGGTGGGGATAAGGTGCAAAAAAGAAGACTTTGTCTACAATTTGTAATACTTTGGACTGCGACTCTTGAAGTTTATATTAATTTACACATTTTTATATAATGGCATGAATTGAATGCGCTCTAAGAAATTTTAATGAACATTATATTATAATAATAATTAACAAAAAGTGCATTCATAAATGAGCAGTGATAGTTAATCAAATGTTTTTTCATCAGAAGCCTGTATTGGACTACTGGGTTTCAAGTGTATCCCTTGTGTTGTGTTTTCTGTCAACTCTCGTGCCTTGTCTAAGCCAAGATGTTACTACAAGGGACATTTTATCTCAGCTAAAATGTCCAGAGAAATGTGTTTGCTCGGCAGATTTCTCCGTTTTCAACTGCAAGAACTCTTTCAAGAGTGAAGAGCATCATTTTGCATTGCTGACAAAAGAATTGCATCTGTTTAGAGACTTTCATGGGCCAATTTTAAATGGCACATTCCAGAATTTGTACAGTTTAGAGACTATCAATGTTTCGAACAGTATGGTGAATTTCATTCAAAATGGCGCCTTTTCAGGACTCACAATGTTAAGGAAACTCATTTTGCGAGGGAATAGCATTCAGTTGATGGACAACACAAATGGATTGTTTAAAGACAACATACAGTTGGAAGTTTTGGACTTGAGTCATAATCACTTAAATTTCATTCCAGACGAGCCTTTCCGCTATTTGACAAATTTAAAGGTGCTGAACATGAGCTATAATCACCTGAAATCTGCACGGCTTGGGCTGAGATTTCAAGTGACAACACAACTTAGTGTTATAGACTTTTCCGGAAATGACATTGAGAATGTTCTTGCAAGCGATTTTATGGCGATACGAAGCTGGGAACCAATTGCAAAGTCCATTAATTTCTCAAGTTGCAATTTGAAGTCAATTGAACCTGACGCCATTAAGAGTTTCAAGAAGCTGGACATGTTCAGCTTAGCCAATAATCCTGAACTTAATTTCACTAACATGTCCGGATATCTGGAAGCAATACGAGAAGTGAGCCTGGCAAAGCTTGATCTTTCTTACACAAACTTTTCCGTGAAGATAAACTTAAATGACTTCACAGTGGAAAACCTTGGAACACTGGCATTGCATGAATTAAACATGGCAGGAAATGGGTTAACCAGCATTGATGATAATTTGTTAACCTTCTTGAATCTTCGTAAACTGAATCTTCGAGACAACAAGCTTCAATCGATCGGGGTAGGAATCGCCAAGCTAGGGGGCCTTAAAATGCTTGATATAGCGTATAATGAAATAACTACAGTGTCTGAATTCATGAAGGACAATGTTGGAAATTTAGAGATGCTTGATCTATCCAATAATAAAATTGGTGATAAAAGTGGACTTGACCTGGCTGGAGCAGTAAAGCTTATTGAATTAGATCTATCTTACAACGAATTAGAGAATTTTGTTGTCCCAAGTACTTTAGCGAATTTGAAATCTTTAAAGTTGTGCTGCAACAAAATTTTGACTTTTAATAATGGAAATCCAGTCACGGGTTTGCACCAAATAACTCACTTTGATGTGAGCAATAACAAATTGACCTCTTTGAATAAATTCATGTTTCGTGACTCGAGAAATATTGAAGTTGTAACATTTGCCAACAATGAGATTTCCACCATTAGTCATCAGACGTTTTTGCCTCACTGTCCAAAAATCATTGATTTGTCTAATAACAAAGTTGAATCAGTACAACATTATGGCTGGCACAATGTACGAATGATAAATCTTGCATATAATGTAATAACAAATGTTGATGAACAGGCATTTTTCTTTCTGCATGGACTTAAAGAGCTGGATCTTCATGGAAACCTCATTGAAAAGTTGGCTGTTGATACTTTTTCACAGTCGACAAACATATCACATTTGAATTTGCAGAAGAACAAGATGGCCAATGCGGAAATGCTTGCTGGATTTTTAAAACCTCTGCAAAATTTGAAGAAGATTGATTTGAGTTACAACAACTTTACTGAACTAATGTTTGACCCATCTCCTTTTTCATATAACTTTGAACTCACAGATTTGAGAATTTCTCACAACAGGATAAACCATGTAAATCCTCTGGCTTTCTCAACCATTAAAAATCTAAAGGTTCTGGACTTTTCAAGAAATCCATTTAATTGTGGATGCGAAAATGCTGACGTACAAAAATGGTTGGAAACAACAAGCGTTGAAATAATGAACCAAGAAAACTTTGGGTATGTTTGTACCACGCCAGTGGTGAGAGGGAGCCGTACATTGATGACTTTCCACATAAGACTGTTTGAATGTAACCAAAACTTGTTTTACATTGTGATATTCAGTTCCATAGGTGGAGGTTCCATGTTGATTGCTGGTACGATTGCTACCATTTGTTTCTTGGTGAAGCGCAAGCGGAAGGGTAACTTGGACATACAGAGTAAAAATGATGAAAGTCTTGATCTCCTTGGTTACCAGAAAACTGAAAACATTAAAAATCTAGAGATTGAACCAATACCTCGTGAAGACTATGTGAGACAGATTCGAGACAACTATATAAAAGGGTCTGCCTCTCATACGCTAGTGGATGTGGAATTTGAGAATCCAAGATTGTATCTAAATCCTGAAGTGTATGATGTGAAGCCTGAGAAAAAGAAGAAAACAGAAAAGCAGAAGTTGGTTGAAAAAGAGCATTTGAAGAAGCTGAATACCCAAAAGGTAATAAATGGCCATAAGAAACCAGCAATAGACCCAAAGAAACTGAAGCACTATATTCAGATGTATGACAGTCTTGGTGATTCAAGGTTGACTCGAGCTAGAGATGTGCACAAACTTCAAAAAGACAGAGACAATCTGAAACAGTTTTTACATGAAATGGACAAGGAATACAAAAAGGTACTTGAAAAGAAGAAGTTGATGAAAGAAAAGCAGAAGAAGGAGACAGAGAAGAAAAGTAGGTCAAGATCACGGTCCAAGCATTCAAGGTCAAGGCTTCATCATTCAAGGTCACATTCAAGGTCGAGGGGAAACCGAGAATTGGTACGGATGGTTTCCCTGCGTCAGTCTCGGAGCATGCCTGATGTTCTGAGTTACGTCAATAGTCTGCCACGCCTTGCGTACGACGACCGAGAACAACAGTACAGGTAATGTCATTTTTAATGGTTAAGTTTATTGTAAAAAGTCTTGATGAGTATGAACCTTTTAAAGCTTGATTGCAAAAAAATCTAAAACACATTTTATTCTTTATATTAATAAACAGTTAAAAAGCATAATTAGTACAATTTGTATACTTATATTCACAAACAATTATGTGGTTAATTTGGCATTTAATTTGCATTTTATATCAGCATAAAAGCATCACTGTATTTAACAATTCCTATGGCATATCTTGGATTATTCTAACAATGTCTTCAACAAGTGAAACGGACATCTTTTCGGTATGTTTTGTGGGTACTGACATCACAAATACGCATGTGTGATTGTTTTTTCCTGAACAATTTCAGAGTATAGATAAAAGTAGATGCAATATTATAAAGACGCAATATTTATAAATTTGTGGTGGAATCAAAATAATTGACTGCTAATATTTGGTTATTGCTGTAATAACCAATTGTTTGCTGTCCCTATGTGTATCAAACCACTCGGTCTATAGCTTTCATTATTGAATTCCTATACAAAGGAAATCCAAATTGCTTGTTATTACTCCCATTACCTATGCTTGGCCATTAATTATTACTTGCATAAATTAAAGACTCATTTGGGATTTGCCACACAAATTAAAATTCCTCTCTGGCTTTTGTAAAAGGGTTTAATATCAATTCATTAAAAATCATAAGAATTACCATGTGCTTATTTGAAACCGCATACAAAGTCTTGCGGTATTTTATATACAATGGCTGATCACCTAAGCACATGACATCATTATCCCTTTCCTGCACATAGGCAAAGTGAAAACGACTATATGTAACCAGCATAAAACCAGAACAGCCTGTGTGTAACTGTTCATGTTTAATGCTGTTTGCTGCTCATCGGTATGGTAGGATTAGAAATGAAGCCTTTAAACTTTAATCTATTAAGAAAGGTTTTATTTTGATATTCTTAGGGACTGCAAAAGGACGAAATGTGTATGTGAGTTGTAAAGGGTTGAGTGATTATTTGACAAAATAGAAAATTTATTAGTCCCCTACCGGTTTTACTGGAGGAGACTTATGGTTTTTACTCCGTCTGTCAGTCAGTCAGTCTGTCACACTTTTCTGGATCCTGCGATAACTTTTAAAGTTCTTAATATTTTTTCATGAAACTTGAAACATGGATAGATGGCAATATGGGCATATGCACGTCATTTCATTTCTTTCCTACGTCAAAAATTATGTTGCTATGGCAACAAATAGACTAGAAATACTGCTGAAAATGGTGGTTTTCTGGATCCTGCGATAACTTTTAAAGTTTTTATTATTTTTTCATGAAACTTGAAACATGGATAGATGGCAATATGGGCATATGCACGTCATTTCATTTCTTTCCTACGTCAAAAATTATGTTGCTATGGCAACAAATAGACTAGAAATACTGCTGAAAATGGTGGTTTTCTGGATCCTGCGATAACTTTTAAAGTTTTGATTATTTTTTCATGAAACTTGAAACATGGATAGATGGCAATATGGACATTATGCACGTCATTTCATTTTGTTCCTACATCAAACATTATGGTTGCTATGGCAACAAATATATATTTTATAAATCTGAAAATGGTGAAATTTCTGACAATGGTAGAGCCGGTAGGGGACTTTTATTGCTTGGCAATAGTCTTATTAAATATGTTTTCATTTGTGTGGGCATCTATTGCAGGCACAAGAGGGTTCCAATCTATCATGTGGACCACTATGACCCCAACAAGAGGCACGGCTGGGTCCGAAGTATGGTAGACATCCCTCGTGTCCATCGCTCATCTAGAGATTTTCTCCGCTCCCACAGTCCCACACGGTCACATGTCCGGCGCTATGAGAGCGACATGCGCATTCCATATCATCGACTTAAGCCGGAATTCCGGGACGACAGAATCCCGCATGGCTACCACACGGTGTCACACGGACGACACGCCATGATGATCGATAGTCGCTTTACGGGAAGTCCTTGTGCAATGGAGAGGGCACTTAGCCAACAGGAAGTGGATCATCTGGAGGAGTTATATTCCAACAGGTTCATTGTTCGGGACTTCAGGCCAAGTCCCACGCGAGAGGCCGAAGTCCAGGTACACATAGAAAATGCTGCGCACAATGCAGCTGGCAAGATGGGGATTCCAAATGGAGTCCTTGTAAGAGAAGTGGAAAAAGAAACTTTTGGAAGCATAAATGCTGTGAATGTGGATGAGACTGCACCAAAGAGTAAACTGGCCGTCAAAACAGCTGAGAAGATCGTGCCTGTTGTGCGCGAGTATAATACGATCGCCAGCACCAAGGGAGCTCACCTTGGTAATGGGGTTACCACAAAGAGTTTCAAACCACAGAGACTCGAGAGGTCTGCTAGCGCTGACAATCATTTGAGCCCATGGGTTTAACATACTTTTGTGTATATTAAATATTTATTTTGACTTTGATATTTTTGTATGATTATTTGTAAAGCTTATTTAATCAATGTTTAGAACAAACTTTTTTTAAACTTATATGTATATGGGAATATCAGTTGTCTTAAACATTCATTTGCATGTTAGTCAATATCAAATTGAAGTTGGGAATATTCAAATTTATTTTCAGAATTTTCATTTTAAATTTGTTTTTTGCTGTTTTGACAATGAAAATAGATGAGTGTGTACATGTCATTAATCATAAATTGTCCTTTTGTTATGTGTACATATTTGTTATGAAGGCCTAATGACTTATTATTCTTTGCCATATCATATATCATTTATTGTATTGATTCCTCACATGAGCATATTGCACCCAAGGGTGAGTGATTATACCCTGGTTCAAACGTTAAGGAGGTGTACTGGAATCACCATAGACATCTGTTTGTCTTCCGTCAGTTTGTCTGTCCGCAGACATTCTCCTACACTTTTCAACATCAGATGTAAAACAAACAAACAAAAATTGTACCTTATGATTTTAGGTTTTGCATTTTCATTGTTATCCTCATGTGTTAAAAAAAACTAATTATGCCACTTTCTTAACTTAGAATTTCTGTTACATTATTATAATTACTATAGACTTAATGAGCAAAAATATTCATCTCTGAAACTGCAACATCCAGATATAATATACATGTATTTGATATAATATTGTGTATTTGTTAATTTTGTATTATTAATTATTTATATAGACGTATACAGCAATATAACTTAAACAACATTTTTCTCAGAACCAGAGGTTTAATATTTAATGATATATGTACATGGTTACAATGGGTGGGGGCAGTTACACTACTGTGACAAGTTGCAGTGCTGGTCTGCCACCATCCTTCATGATTTTCCCTTATGTGACCTTATAGAAAACTTCTTTACTGAGGTCAGATTTTGAAAATTGTCCAATATATCAAAGTAGTCACATACATTTTATTTCTTACAAAGCAAGGCAACCAGTAAGCCGGTAGTTTTTTTCCTATCTTGACATTTTTGAAAACTGAATATACTGTCAGAAAACACTGCTTTGATTTTGGCATTATTTAGAACAAATTTTATTTGTTTGGTCATCAAACAAAGTTTTTACGAAAGATGTTTTTACCTTTCAACTCCTTCCCCCATAAGAAGCAAAGTGCAAATGGCTTTTGCAACCAGCATAAAACCAGAACAGCCTGCAAGTAACTCTCAAGTCTGTTCAGGTTTTATGCTGTTTGCAGTTCATTAGCAACTACATGTAAGGCTTTGAAATTAAGCCTTTAAAACTTGAATCTAGTTAAAAAGGTCTTTAACTAAATGTAACTTTCTAAGGAACTACAAATGTGTCAAAAACTTATCTAAGTGGTAAAGGGTTAACATAATTAAAGATAATTTCAGGCTTAGGCAAACACTTGATTTAGTTGGCTTTGCTGCTTTTGTCCATCATTATCATTGTATGTCAGCACTTACCTTCAAACATATGTGAACGTGCAATAATATTTCAACATTATGATGTTATCACTTTAAACACAGATTAGCAACCCAGGTCCATCTTGGCCCTTTTGTTTCATATCCTATATTTTTCTGCATGAAAATTAGTTATTCATATACACATGTAATAAATGCATTACTATATTACTTATTTATTTATTGGTTATATAATGTAATCTATATTTTTATTCCCATTCATTATTCATACTCAATAAAAGTCATATACCTATTTTGGATTTTAATTATTATTATACCCCCACAAACGAAATTTAGGGGGGTATATGGGAGTGAACTTGTCTGTCGGTCGGTCTGTCGGTCTGTCTGTCGGTCCGTATTAAGTGTCTTTCACAAAGATTTGTCTTAAATTATAATATCTTTTATTCCTCTTTGATAACATGTTTTGATACAGAACAAGTATTTACATGACATGATTAAATTGCTATATGGAATGAACCCTTTACAAGTTTTTATGATATTAAAGCTTGTATTTAGCAAGTTTGCCTTTGACCTATTGTTAATGTGTTATTGATACATTCCTTGCCAATCAACAAGCATATGAATTATGCAATATGTATCACGTCTTAATATTAGATTCCTTTATAATAGTGGTGTTTATTGTTGGGTGGATTTTACAACATATTGTCGCTGTCGTTCTCAAACCTCGTAGCTCCAAAATTGTCAAAAATGTTTTTTGGTCTTTTCCGAATATATGAAGTCTGGCGCGTGTTTTGTGCTATATCTCGTAGCTCTACGCCAATCAGAGCTCTTGAAAAATGCACCTGACGAAATGTTGTAGCTTTATTGTTGGCTTTTTTTCCGGCGAAAAGTCGTAGCGACATCATTTCATCTATAGGTAGGTCATTTCGTTTGGACAAATTTGACAAAAACGTTTTTATATTTGCAGCTTCGAGGTTTCCTATCAGGACGAATTGTCGTACCTCATACTACGGACACGCCGTGCTCATACAAATGACACAACTGTGGTGACAAAATATCGTAGCTACCATTTCTGAACATCAGTATGACTTATCAGTATGACTTATGCGTCTACGGCTTATACCGTATTTTGCAGCTTTATTTGTTTGGTATTTTTACAGAATTTCTATTTCTAAAACATCGTTATAAAAAAATGAGACAGTTTTTTCTCTCTCCTGAAAATTTGGCATTTTGTAGCTACGAGGTTTGAGAACGACAGCGACAATATGTTTCTGTATTGACTTTCTATAATCACCTGGTAACGCCAAATATCCTTCCAAACACCAAACTAGAATATATGTGATGCAGTCACTGCATCTTCACTAGTTAAAAACTAGGTCACGGGGTCACTTAGTGCGTTTTAAACATTCAGCATGTTGTCCGCTCTCTAATTCAAGTAGTTTTCATCCGATCTTCACCAAACTTGGTCAGAAGTTTTATCTAGATGATCTGAAGGCCAAGTTCAAACATGGGCCATGCCAGATAAAAAACTAGGGCACAGGGTCACTTAGTACGTTTTACACATTGAGCATGGTGTCCGCTCTCTATTTCAAGTAGTTTAAATCCGATCTTCACCAGACTTGGTCAGAAGTTGTAACTAGATGATGTGTAGGTCAAGTTTGAACATGGGCCATGCCGGTTCAAAAACTAGGTCACGGGATCCATTAGTGTGTTTTAAACCTCACCATGTTGTCCGCTCTCTAATTAAAGTAGTTTTTATCCAATCTTCACCAAAATTGGTCAGAAGTTGTATCTTGATAATGTCTAGGGCAAGTTTGAATATGGGTCATGCCGGGTCAAAAACAAGGTCACAGGGTCACTTAGTGCGTTTTAAACATCACAATGTTTTAATCCAATCTTCACCAAACTTGGTCAGAAGTTGTATCTAGATGATGTCAAGGTCAAGTTTGAATATGGGTTATGCCGGGTCAAAAATTAGGTCACAGAGTATCTTAGTGCGTTTTAAACCTCACCATGTTGTCCGCTCTCTAATTCAAGTAGTTTTCATCTAATCCTCACCAAACTTGGTCACAAGTTTTATCTAAATGATCTCTAGGACAAGTTTGAACATGGGCCATTCCGGGCCTTAAACTAGGTCACGGGGTCACTAAGTGCGTTTTTTAACATTCAGCATGGTGTCCGCTCTCTAATTCAAGTAGTTTACATCCGATCTTCACCAAACTTGGTCAGAAGTTTTATGGAGATGATCTTAAGGCCAAGTTAGAACATGGGCCTTTCTGGGTCAAAAACTAGGTCAAGGGGTCACTTGGTGCGTTTTAAAAATTGAGCATAGTATCGGCTGTTTTTTGTGAAGACGACATGCAAAATAGTATGTGTCAATGCGGCATGTGGGTGTATTCGTCACGTCTGTGACAAAGCTCTAGTTTAAAAATGACCTACAAATAATACAATGTGTGTGACATGAGTTGATAGTGATTTCTTTATCAAATGAGCAAAACATTTAGATTGATTTTTAAAAAGCACAATGCTACCCTGATGCAGTGGTACATGTTTTTCCCAAGCCCTTGTGTGGCGCTGTGCCATGCCGCCATTCTGATGCACCACTTTGACCATTTCAAAGGCAAAGCCTTCACACACCCTTATCATTAACATCTTAATTGCCTCTTGACCAATTTGTTAGCATAGATGTCTGCAAAATCAGCGTGATGCTCCGACTGTGCTTGATTTACTTCATATTCATTCATGCTAAGCGAGTAGATTCCTTTTCCATGCTCGATTGATAGCCGTGTTTTATGGATTGCCTTCGTTATTTTCCAAGATGGCGGACAATACATAAAATAAATACTCTTGTCAACGTAGAAGAGAAATAAAAATCAAATTTACAATGGACATTATACATTTTGAAGGGATTAATCAAATTTGTATGTCTATTTAACAATGGATAATACGTTTAAGATTCAAGCAACAAACATTTATTACTTATCTACGCAGTGAATGTATGTCATGGAAACAAGTTTTTGCAAATTGGAGTTCAGTGTACTTGCAAAGTAAAAATATTGTTCACGCTGTACACAGTACAGTTTGCTGAAACAGCATGGAACTAAATGGAAAATATTGTAAGGTAAACATATCAAATATATTTATTAAAATCAGCTAAATACATCAATAACACAAGAACAAAACTTAATTATGTTATTTTATATTTGTTAATTTTTCCACCAAACAGCCACTTATGCACTTAAATGCCCTCTGCCCACCCAAAAAACAAACAAACTGGGTTATTGCGCTGTTTTTGCATTTTTTGGCATAAACCATAAAAACCATTAAATTCCCTTTACAATCAAATGCGCCATGCCCTTATGCCCACCTGGGGAAATGACAGGTTAATTATAGTTTTTTACTTTAATTAACCTTTCATTTTCCAAAGATCAGAGATCAACTTTGACAATAATACAGCGTGTTCAGACTGCATCTCAGTCATTATGGAATTTCAAATAACCATCATATAAAGATGGCCTGTGGTGTTTAAGACCCTTGCTGGTGGATGAAAAGTCATGGTGGCACTGGGAGGTCAGTGGTCAAGTCTAAACTGTAACTCAAATATTTATCATTTTAGACTAAACAATTCATTGCAAATCAAGCAGGTACAGATCATTTTAATAAGGGAAGTAATATTTTTGTATTATATCCCTTTAAAAATTATTACTTCCATTGTAAAAATTATCTGTACCTGCCAAATGATTAAAAAAAAAAAAAAAGCCACGGAGTAGGGGGCATTGTCTTTCTGACGAACACATCTCTTGTTCCTTTGTATAAACGAGTTTTTGCCTGTTAGAAAGCATGTGATCTGGCAATCATCATGTCATGCCATGATTAATTTAATATATTCAACTCAAATAAAATATGGTATGAAATAAAAACTCATGTCAGGTCCTATGTATCATATATTAATAATTTTAAATTTTAATATACCAGATTTTCTATTAGACATGTTTGAATTAGTCTAGGGTACCAAGGTTCCAAACATATACAAAAAATAACTTGAACTGGTTGCAGAATTTTTTTCCAACAAATCATGAAGAAAATGGAACTTCACTAGTATGCTTCTTTTAAGTTAAGTATGCGAGGATTGTAACATAGAAAATTGAGCAGTGTCATGAACAATGATTGACATTTGGTTTCAGTTGGTTTTACACACTGGAGGCCGTTTCATAAATGATACTACAACAATTTTAACTTTTTTAATCTTAATAAGTAGACAAACTAGCTCACCATGCTCGTCAAATATATACGGCGCATGAGATGCCAATGTAATAAATTAAGTTATGAAAATTTATAATCATATGATATGGACTTTATAGCAATTATGTATCTTTGAAAAATGTATCGTATCGTAAATGTGTACTTCGCTGTTTATTGAAACGGTCCCCGGGAGTTAAGACGTGTTTAGTAATATGTGCAAATATATATATACTTCCTGTAACAAAGTTAAAAGGGGTAAACTGGAATAACACAATAGACTTTCCATCTGAGTGTGTGTCTGTAAGACACAATCTTGTCCAAAGGTGTTTCACTTTAAAGGTCGCCTAGTGTAGTGGATATGGTGTCCCCATAGCAACCAGTAGGTCATGAGACCGATCTCCACTGTGGGAGCATTCTTTAGATCTCCCCAATAGACACCAAGTACTGATTCTAGTTCCAGGAAACGGACTCAAGAGTGTTTAGAATAAGCCTTGGGCTTTCGATGCAATCGAGCTGAAATTAATAGGTTTACGCTAAAAGTGGTTACTTTTGTTCGTAAAACAACAGAATGTGCTGGCATGGTTTCATATTCGTATTACAGTGTGTGTTAACAATTACAAAATTTACACCATTTTTTCAACTTAGACATTCTTTAACATTATGCTACATATTTCAACGTGCAGTTTGGGTTGGGGGGGGGGTAATGCTACTAAAGACTTTTATTCCAAAACCAATGTCTAGTTCTGTTTTTGTCATTTTCTCTTATTACAATGGATTGTGTCTTGTTTGTCATGTACAATGTTTTAATCACACTTAAACTAATAAACAGACAGTGACAGTTAATGTGCCAGTTTGAAAAATTATTTCATTTTTTTAAACTGCAAGTATAAATTAAGGTAAAGAAATGTTTACCCGTTCGTTAAAGAAATAATGTTGCTCTGAAGAATAGCAGCTGTAAAAACTACACTCTTAATGATGTCCACTTAGGCTAAGCATAAAAATTGCTTGTAGTGACATTTACAGTTATTTGCTGCTGTGATCATATTAAAAACAACATTTCCTTGTATAGATCTTTTGAGGAGTTGTTTTATCAAGTTTCTCAAATGAGTTTTGTTCTGCTTCAGATGATGGCCCTGGGCAATCAAGTAGGCCGAGTGTTCGTCTGGGACATTGATGTGGAGGATCCCGTGTTAGCCAAGTAGGGTTGGAATTAAATGAGCCTCATGCTGGGAAAATGGGGCTTAATGCATGTGCAGTCTGCACAAGCTAATCAGGACGACACTTTCTGCCTAAAGCGGATTTTTATGCTGCCTGAAAAAATAAATATTTAAGAGACTTACTTTTAAGGAAACAGTAACATAAAATTGAAATGTGCTGTCTCTTAATGAGCCTGTGAAAACTGCACAGGCTATTCTTGGACGACAATTTACGCACAAGCACTTGACCCACTTATGCAGATGAAGGCTCTCATTATGCTGAGAGCATATTTTGAATATTTTCATTTGGGAACTTCAAGATTTTCATGTTCCTTCATTTTTAGCGATAATTTTCACTGAATAGTCCAAGCTTTACTACTAACCCAAATATCAGCATCAGCATAATGCTACAAGTTAAAGAAAACATGCAACTTTCCATATCACTGTTTCTAATATAGGTATTAACTTGATACGTCAAACATCCATTCATTGTCTGTGATTAATAGCTGAATTCCATAACTCTGATTTGCAATTTAGTAGAATTTTGACCCATTTTGTATTAAAAATTTGTAAAGGTACACGCGCAACACCTCGGTATAGCTGTTTCCAGTACACGTACTCAATTGAAACTGTACAATATTTATCATTGTGACATGTCTCTGTCTCTAAGTTCATTAACTCAGACCGATAATTATACCCCCGTTACAGTTGGTAATGAAGGCTATATAGGAACCACTTTGTTGGTTGGTCTGTCTGTCCAGAAAATTTATGCGATCTTCACCAAACTTGGTGAGAAGTTGTATCTAGATGATGTCTAGGTCATGTTTGAATATGGTTCATGCCTGTTCAAAAACTAGGTCACGGGTCACTAAGTGCGTTTTAAATAGAAAGTTGGTCCGGACCATAACTATGTACTTTATCGTTAGATTTTAAAATGATTTGGTACATTTGCTCACCATCATGGGGTGTGTCATGCAAAAAAAGTATGTCGATATCTCCAAGGTCAAGGTCATACTTGGAGTTCAAAGGTCAAAATATCCATAAATGAGCTTGTCCAGGCCAATACTTTGCCATTTATTGTGAGACTTTAAAATCATTTGGCACATTTGTTTACCATCATTGGATGGTGTGTCATGCGAAAGAATTATGTTGATATCTCCAAGGTCAACGTCACACTTTTAGTTCAAAGGTCAATAAATGAGCTTGTCTGAGCCATAACTATATCATTCATTGTGAGATTTTAAAATGACTCTGTACATTGATTTTGTTCACAGTCATTGGACAGCGTGTCATGTGAAAAAAATTAAGATTTCAAAGGTCAAAATGTCCATAAAAGATAATGGCATAATAATTCTTAAGAATCACCATAAATTAACTTCTCTTGTTTTGTGAAGACAGCATGCTAAATATACTTTGTCAATGCAGCATTCGGGGGTATACGTCATGTCTGTGACACAGCTCTAGTTGACTTTTGTTTATTTAATATGCTGCTTTGGTTTTGATTGTAAAAGGTTTCTTCAAAATGTTTGAATTTTTATTTTAAAAATTGATTTTTTTTTAAATTCTTTTTTGTTGATTTTAAAAAGTTAATCATAATAATTAATTAAGATGAACTGCCATGATTGAAGTTGATTATTCATTGGTTAAATTAGAGTAATTAAAGTAAAAAGATTAATTTAACCAAATTCACAGTAAACATTTTAATTTGAACACAAATATTAAAGCATTAATTACATATTACCTTTAAAGATATTTCCTGGTTTGCCACTTCAGGTGTTCAGTTCTGACTCACAACAAATGCTACTCGGCTGTGCGGCAGACATGTTTCTCTCCAGACGGTGAGACCCTACTAGCAGTGTGTGATGATGGAACAATATGGCGCTGGGATAAACTTTGAGACCATGGTTGTGATTGCAAAATGTTGTGTTTTACAATGTTTTAGACAATGATTGTGATGGCACAATTTTGTGTTTGAACAAACCGGAGACCATCTCATATGATCATGACACAATTTTGGATTGCCCCATACTTTGATACCGCCCAATTGCTTTGAATGTTACTGCAGGAATGTGTGAAGCATTGCTTATGACAGTGAAATACTGCTTGTTCCTTCAATTGCTTAGTGGTTGGAGAAAGCATATGATAAATAAAATACTAGTTAAACAATTTGTATTGAAACAGTCTGTGGTTGAAACAGTTGCCTATAATAAGTATTTTTAGAGCATTTTTTATTTTGTGGGCTACAATTAACGGTCATGAATTTTTAAAAAAAGTAGACATCTTTATTCTTCGCGGCCATGTTTCAATTGAAACAAGTCATTTGCAATGTTAACTAAAAGCAACTGCAAGGCTTTATTGTCATGTTTATGTCCTCAGCATCTGAGCATGCTTTGAGGCATACACTGTTTGGCCTTGCCTATTTGCCAACTGTCTGTCCTTAAATGGTTAACACATAATAACAAATTTGGTATAACATCAATAATGCGTCCTACATAAATACTGACCTGGATCTTGTCATTGCACATTATCAACACACCTAGATAACTTCTACCTCCTTTCGACCTTCATATGACCACCTGTTGGACATAAGGTATAACCCAAATATGTGTTGTGTCTTAATTCAATAATGCTACCTGTAAAGCTTTGAAAGGTGCAAGCATGATATCTCTGTTCTCTTTCTGCACACCTAATCACCTGACTTCAACTTGACCTAAACATTGACCTATTTTGGGTCTCACACTTATTCATACAATGTTTGGTGAACCCAAAATGAAATGCGTTTTGTCTAACATCAAAACTCCCTGGTAAAAAGATTTGATACATGCGTCAATGTTATCTGTGAACACTGTCAACACATCCACATTACCTGACCTTATTTTGGCCTTTATATTGACATACTTTTGGACTTATTATGCCCCCCTTCGAAGAAGAGGGGGTATATTGCTTTGCACATGTCGGTCGGTCTGTCCACCAGGTGGTTTCCGGATGATAACTCAAGAACGCTTAGGCCTAGGATCATGAAACTTCATAGGTAGATAGATCATGACTCGCAGATGACCCCTATTGATTTTGAGGTCAAAGGTCAAGGTCATGTTGACCCGAAATAGTAAAATGGTTTCCGGATGATAACTCAAGAACACATATGCATAGGATCATGAAACTTCATAGGTAGATTGATCATGACTTGCAGATGACTCCTATTGATTTTGCGATCACTAGGTCAAAGGTCAAGGTCAGGGTGACCCGAAATAGTAAAATGGTTTCCGGATGATAACTCAAGAACGCATACGCTTAGGATCATGAAACTTCATAGGTAGATAGATCATGACTCGCAGATGACCCCTATTGATTTTGAGGTCAGTACGTCAAAGGTCACGGTGACCCGAAATAGTAAAATGGTTTCCGGATGATAACTCAAGAACACATATGCCTAGGATCATGAAACTTCATGGGTAGATTGATCATGACTCGCAGATGACCCCTTTTGATTTTGAGGTCACTAGGTCAAAGGTCAAGGTCACGGTGACCTGAAATAGTTAAATGGTTTCCGGATGATAACTCAAGAATGCTTACGCCTAGGATCATGAAACTTCATAAGTACATTGATCATGACTCGCAGATGACCCATATTGATTTCCAGGTCACTAGGTTAAAGGTCAAGGTCACGGTGACCCAAAACAGTTAAATTGTTTCCGGATGATAACTCAAGAACGCTTTTGCCTAGGATCATGACACTTCATAGGTACATTGATCATGACTGGCAGATGACCCCTATTGATTTTCAGGTCACTAGGTCAAAGGTCAAGGTCACAGTGACAAAAAACGTATTCACACAATGGCTGCCACTACAACGGACAGCCCATATGGGGGGCATGCATGTTTTACAAACAGCCCTTGTTAATTTAGAAGGTCAATCTTCTTAGTTAATACAAATTCACAGTTAGTTTAACATCAGTTCTACTTACTTAAAAGCTTAGATTCTCCCATTCAACACTCAAACCACCCACATCACCCAGTGTAATGTTGAAAGTGACACAGATCGCCTTTTGGACTATTTAAATGGGCCAATTTATCAATTATGACAATGCTAATGACATCTGCAGGTATTGACCTCGGTATCTTGTTTATTTCACAAATGTTTTAGCATTAAGAACTTTATGTTGTACATAATAAAGGGAAGTAAAGCTAGTTACATATGTTTTGTATTGTTTACAAAGAATACAAAAGTTTAGCATCTGATGCAGTTTAAAAAGCAGAGTTTATAAATAGTCATCTTCATTTTTTTAAATATATTTAAATAACAGCAGCGTTAAAAAACACATTTGAAGTCAACGTTCATAACTTAACTAAAATGTTTTAAAAGAAAAGCATGCATCAGTGTTAATTGTAGATTTGTTTCGATGAAGCAATTTGTCATGGTGTTTATCAGAACAGCATTATACTATACTTTCTAAGAAAATACTTCAATAGTTGAACACATAATACTTACTTTCATGATGGAATTAGGAAAACTATTTAAAAAAATCAAATTAATTCAGAAAATGATTCTTTACAAAAGAAGCTTATATAACCATTTGTATTGTAAAAAAGAGTTTGCCCTTTTATAAAACTTTGAAATACTATTTGCTTTCTTATAAATTTACAGTTAATGTCTGTTGAGCTTAAGTAAACTGTGTATTTCTGACTGAAATAAATAAATGTTAATTTTTTAATCTATCTCATTTTATATATTTCTAAGGTAAATACGAACAATCAGACAATATTTTTTGCGCATAGCTAAATGCTATAGACCCAACAGTAAACTGCGGCTATAATTTTCAAAAGATATATTGTGTATTAAGCGTATCAAACAGACACACAGATAAGGAAATCTACTCTCTGAATACCAAAACAGATGCACAAGTTATCACGAATATACGCATATAAAGCTTTATATGAATAATATAAAGACAAATGCACATGCTTATTGTGTTAAGAGAGATTTAGCCATGCCAACTAAATTGTGCAGTGAACCAAATGCACATGTTCGGTACAGGTCCCTTCAAGCCACAATTGTAAAATGATAATCAAAATTGGGCAAGCATTTAGAAACTATGTCAGGAAACAATCCTTAAACGCAACATTGTTAAGGGTGGCTTAAAGCAGTGTTTTGCAAAAAAATATGTCTTCAAGACACACTAAAGGAAGATCACAACAATTTTTTCAATTCGAAATTCCAACTAAATTGCACTGTCCGGAATACATTTCACTTACGGTCTCCTTAATTTAAGAATAAACTGGTCGCACGTTGCACATATAACGTATAATTGCTCTAATACAACTCTGTGATCTATTGATGCACGACTGTTTGTTGTTGTTTTGGTTTTCTTTTTAGCTCACCTGAGCACAACGTGCTCATGGTGAGCTATTGTGATCGCTTTTTGTCCGTCGTGCGTTGTGCGGCGTCAACATTTGCCTTGTTAACTCTCTAGAGGCCACATTTATTGTCCAATCTTCATGAAATTTGGTCAGAAGATTGGTCGCAATGATATCTTGGATGAGTTCGAAAATGGTTACGTTTGCTTGGAAAACATGGCTGCCAAGGGGCGGGGCATTTTTCCTAATATGGCTATAGTAAAATCTTGTTAACACTCTAGAGGCCACATTTATTGTTTGATCTTCATAAAACTTTGTCAGAAGATTCATCCCAATAATATCTTGGATGAGTTCGAAAATTATGCCGGTTGGTTGAAAAACATGGGCGCCAAGGGGCGGGGCATTTTTCCTTATATGGCTATAGTAAAACCTTGTTAACACTCTAGAGGTCACATTTATTTTCCAATCTTCATGAAACTTGCTCAGAAGATTTGTCCCACTGTACCTTGGATGAGTTAAAAAAAATGGTAACCTTTGCTTGAAAAACATGGCTGCCAAGGGGCGGGGCATTTTTCCTTAAATGGCTATATATGGCTTTAGTAAAATCTTGTTTACACTCTGGAGGCCACATTTATTGTCCAATCTTCATGAAACTTGGTCAGAAGATTCATCCCAATAATATCTTGGATGAGTTTGAAAATGATGCCAGTTGGTTGAAAAACATGGCCGCCAGGGGGCAGGGCATTTTTCCTTATATGGCTACAATGTATATAGACCTTGTTTACACTCTAGAGGCAACAATTAATGTCCAATCATGATGCAATATGGTCAGAAGATTTGTCTTAATGATATCTTGGATGAGTTCAAAAATGGTTACGTTTGCTTGAAAAACATGGCCGCCAAGGGGCGGGGCATTTTTCCTGATATGGCTATATAAGGCTATAGTAAAATCTTGTTAACACTCTAGAGGCCACATTTATAGTCCGATCTTCATGAAACTCGGTCAGAAGATTCATCCCAATAACATCTTGGACAAGTTCAAAAATGATGCCGGCTGGTTGAAAAACATGGCCACCACAGGGGCGGGGCTATTTTCCTAATATGGCTAGAGTAAAACCTTGTTAACACTCTGGAGGTCACATTTATTTTCCGATCATCATGAAACTTGGTCAGAAGATTTGTCCCAATGATATCTTGGATGAGTTCGAAAATGGTTTTGGTTGCTTTAAAAACATGGCCACCAGGGGCGGGGCATTTTTCCTTATATGGCTTTATATGGCTATAGTAAAACCTTGTTAACACTCTAGAGGCCACATTTATTTCCAATCTTCATGAAATTTGTTCAGAAGATTGGTCTCAATGATATCTTGGATCAGTTCGAAAATAATTATGTTTGCTTGAAAAAAATGGCTTCCAAGGGGCGGGACATTTTCCCTTATATGGGTATAGTAAAATCTTGTTAACACTCTAGAGGCAACATTTACTGTCTGATCTTCATGAAACTTGGTCAGAAGATTCATCCCGATAATATCTTGGATGAGTTTAAAAGCATGGTTGAAAAACATGGGGGCCAGGCGGCGGGGCATTTTTTCTGATATGGCTATAGTAAAACCTTGTTAACACTCTAGAGGCCACATTTATTTTCCGATCTTCGTGAAACTTGGTCAAATGATTTGTCCCAATAATACCTTGTTATCTCAGTTGAGCGACTTTAGGCCTTTCAGGCCCCTCTTGTTTCAAAATGCCAACCAGCAAATAAAGTATCGCGTCCAATATGAGTGTGGTTTGTGCCAGGCGTACTGTCCTATCTAAGTAAAAGCCGCGGTAAGGCTACAATCATGAACTTTATTTATTATGTTTGTTTCATTTCGGCTACGACTGTCGATGGAATATGTATGAAGTTTATTGCAAGGCCGAGTGTAGTAAACTAAAGGTTTGCTTTGGCTTTCATTAATTTTCGTCGACCTTCCGTAAATAAAAATGACAAAAAAATGATAATATGAATGAAAACATGTTCAGTCGGGTATATCAATTTATTTTATGCCTTCCGGTGGTTTATAGAGAAATATCAGTAAATTAAAACTGATAATTTCACTGTTTTAATCAGTCAAAATTATCGATAATTTTCACTGTTAACTGTCAAATGACGTCATTTTTTTACGAAATGACGTCATTATCCCAGCGAAATTCTTTAGTTAAACTCTTTAACAATGTATAAAAACTGAAAAATAGCATAAAATAAAATTTGTTGGATTCGGTGGAATATCGATTTTAATTCACTCGTGATCATAGAAAATATATATTTTCACTCGTGGCGAAGATATTATTTTCTATAATCACTCGTGAATTAAAGCCGATAATCCACAGAATCAAACAAATATCTTCTATTACATATATTGTATGCTTTCCGGTAGTTTATAGAGAAATATCAGTGAATTAAAACTGATAATTTCACTGTTTCAAACAGTGAAAATTATCAGTGAAAAATTATCGATAATTTTCACTGTTTACTGTGAAATGACGTCATTTTTTTGACGAAATGACGTCATTATCCCAGCGAAATTTTTTAATTTAACTCTTTAATAATGTATATAAACTGTGAAAAAAAGCATAAAATAAAAAGAAAATTTGTTGGATTCGGTGGAATATCGATTTTAATTCACTCGTGATCATAGATATAGAGGATATTTGTTGGATTGGATGGAATATCGATTTTAATTCACGAGTGATCATAGAAAATTTATTTTTCTATGATCACGAGTGAATTATAATCGATATTCCACCCACTCCAACAAATTTTCTTTTTATTTTATGCTCACAAATTAATATTTTTATACGTTTGCCAATCCGTTCAAACCAATTTCCCATTGGGCGCCCCAAAATATCATTACCGCTTTTACAATAAGCGTTACAAATAGTTCACCAGAAAACAAACGTTAAACAATAACTTTTTTGTATTAACAATGCAAAACATATCAAGTGAAAAGAAAAAACACCGATAACATCATTTAAAAAATAAATAATCATATGATGACACAATTTGTTTATGTCATGTTAGCGTATTAATATGCGAAGTCTATTAAAGTAAACCTAGTGGTAATATTACTACAACACTATAGAAACTGGCCAGGAATTGGGAAAATACCTACTCCTGAGAACACGTCTTGCTCGATCTACTACTGGATCGTAAGAGAGCGTGAAAAGCAGTTTGTGAACCCCACTTCCGCAAGAGTGAGGGTAAAACCCGTACTTACTATACCCGCCCGTACCGTACTGGATACGTAACAACACTCCCCCCAACTTTTTGAAAAAAGGACCTTACCAAAACTGGAGGTTATCTGCATGAGGGGGTCAGCAACTACAAATCCATCCACCAAGATGGTCCCTCTACCAGATGCGGGTTTCTCTCAAGTACTGCTTTTCACTACCTTAGTCCGTGTTCAGGATTTTCACAATTAGAGCTTTTAGCCCTACTTCTGGCCGTCTTCTTTGTCGCAAACTGCATGGATTCTGTTGCTTTTCAGTCATGAGTCACAGACCCAATTACTTCTACTTAACTGGATTAGATTAGTACCCAGCGAGTTATAAACCCAGCTGGAAACCAATAGATGAAGACCAACTGATGGAGGGTTTTCTTGGAGAAGGCTTAATTCCTCACGCAGTAAGTACCCAGCGAGTTATAAACCCAGCTGGGACCCGCAAGATGAGGACCAGTGAGCTAAAAGCCCGACTGACCTCTACTGGGACTGGTAAAGATGTTTTCCATTGGCCACGGAGATTTCCAACACATGTTCCACAGTAGTTCCCCGAAGTGCTGCCACCGCCTCGGCCACTTCACAATAACGGTCAATATATCGTGTTGATATAACACTCTGTCGGTAATCCACTGTTTTTCAAAGTTAACAGCGCTTTCAACGCTTTGTATTTTTTACGATTTCTCATGACGATTTTCAATAAACTAATATATATTTGTTACATTTTTATTTTTAGTATATTTTGCGCTATGTCGTTGATACACTGTTATGCAAAGTTATCGAATAAAAAAGTGTTATAAACTCACTGTAATATTTACGAGTTGCAACAATGATAATCAATAAACATACATTAATTGTTAACATTTTCTTTACAGGGAATCGTATTTTTCTTGTTTGAATATACTGCATACATTTTCACGACATTTTTTGCAGTTTTGGAAAACTGTTTACTAGTATACTTAATGCATTTAATGAAAATCTTTAATATGCCAATATCCGTGGACAAGTTTCTGTAATGTTATTTTCATATGAACTGAAAAGTAATAACGGTTACATAATAACTCACCTTGTTTAATAACTTATGTTATATCAAAAAAGATTAGAATAAGACTTATGGTTATGTTTTTACACAATATTTAACGTTTTGGTTAATTGCCTCAAGCATTGCTAACTACGGCATATATCTATGTAAGTTAAATTCTTGCGCACTGAATTACACGAAAAAATCGCACGTAACCATTTCTCAACATGACATTAAGTAAATCATATCAACGGGATCTATTGTCACAAATACATGTAGCATGATTTTGTACTAAGAAGAAGAAATACACATGTAGTGCACATTTCAACGTTAATAATTGCAAAAACCAATAGGACATATAGAACCAATAACTAGTTAAACAATCATATTTACACGTGTATAATTTCGACCTTGACACTCGTAATTCTTATAACTGTTATAATGGATTAACTTTTGTTTTCATGGCATCTTCATATCCGTCTTTCAGTTTACCGATCATGAATTTCAACACACGCCGCCATGTTTCTTTCATTGAATCAGTTAATTTTCTACCCATCTCGTGTTGCAGCACCTCTAAAATCGCAGCAACAAAATAGTCAAAGTTGTCGGGCTTGAACCCATTGTAATGCACGTGTTGCTGTCCCAACCCGAACAGCAAAGGCGCCATTGAGTTTTCAAGGTCATCAATGTTGTCGACTGCCGCTCCTACCGCTTGCATGAATCTCGAGGCGTGCCCGCGGAAATCTTTGTCTCGCACACATTAGTCATCAAGGACGTCGCGGAACGGAAATAGTTCCTTCACGTGCTGATTCAGCGCGAAAATGCGAAGAAATATATTGGCTCCCACTGCCGGCATGTTATTGGACACGAGTTGCGAGCTATTTTTAATGCTATGCTTGTCACTTTCAGTTAAAACGATGTTGGCTTTGTGACTTTGAGACCAAATGTGTTTTAGTTTTTCTTTTTCATTTGCTGCAGCTAGCGAGTATGTGCAACCCATATTTATATAGCGTATTGCTTCGCTATCACGAATATGATTTATTTCGGTATTAAATTTAACACGCTTTTTACATTACTCTTATACTCCTTATAACAAGATTTTGAAAAAAAGTAAAAATGACGCACTTATGTCCAGTTAAGAAACTGTTAAATATCGCAGATCGCTGTGTAATTTGCATGAACACCTGTTAATTACGCTTACATTCTGTATGTAGTCCCTCATTAACATGTATTCACTGGTTGCTGCAATTTTCATCTGTATATCTTTACCATACACTAAACTCATATATGATTTAGTCCTTTGTGAACATGTCCAATTACTTATGACAAGTGATTTGGACATAATTTGTTCAAAATTATCGTTGGCAGTAAAATATCTTTGACTTAATTATCTTTAAATTCCAAATTGCCCATATGAATGTTCTTCGTATAGTCCAATTACACATTCTTATGTACATGTAAACTGACGTCACTATCGTAACGAATCCAATCAAATATTGCACATTCTTTATATCGTGGCGGACTGTTTATCCTGTGATCTCCTGTGACACACGAAAGTGATCGCTTACCGTTTCCGGTTTTATTTCCGGGAAATCCTGCGCCGCTGCAAATGCCTCTGCTAATGAGACATGTGTACCATTGATTACCAGTTAGGTAAATGCACATTTAATGATTCTCTATGTGGTAAACAAAGTCTAACGAACGTTTGAAACCGATATAATATTATACTGTAACCGTAAATCATCAGTCGTTATCAAATGCTCCGACCAAATTAGGTCCTATTCAAAACTGAGAGTACGGCCAATCTTGTCTTTGACGTACCCTTTGATATCACAGCGGTGACAAAATTGTCACCGCGGTGACATGTTTGTGACTGCGGTAATAAATTTATCACTGCGGTGATATATATTTTGTCACTGCGGTAACAATTTTGTCACAGCGGTGACAAATTATGACTGTTGGTATATGTTTATGCCTGCTGTTACATTTATTTGTTTGGGTCAGTTTTCAGCCAATCATTTTTGCCGCAACAAACCGAGATTTTTTAAAGAAAATAATAAAATATTTAACAATAAATTTAAATATAATCAATACGGAAGAATAAAGATAGTTAATAAGCTTATTCATGTGTTTGTTCATATGTTTTTGTCCTTTAATGATTTTATGAAGTAAAATAATTTGAAATATAGATATTGACCCCGCAGTAAATGCTATATTCGAAGAAAATGGCGGCGCAATTCGTTCAGAGAGCTAAAGAAATTATTTTATCATGCGGTAGAATTCTACTTGGTGATCAAAGTAGGAATGTTTTGAACGACTCTCTCCTTACCCTTTATTCGTTGTCCATCTAAATATGGGTTGCACATCCTCGCTAGTTGCAGCAAATGAAAAAGAAAAACGAAAACACATTTGTTCTCAAAGTCACAAAGCCAACATCGTTTTAACTGAAAGTGACAAGCATAGCATTAAAAATAGCTGGCAACTCGTGTCCAATAACATGCCGGCGAGACAAAGATTTCCGCGGTCACGCCTCGAGATTCATGCAAGCGGTAGGAGCGGCAGTCGACAATATTGATGACCTCAAAAACTCAATGGCGCTTTTGCTGTTCGGGTTGGGACAGCAAAACGTGCATTACCAAGGGTTCAAGACCGAGAACTTTGACATTTTTGTTGCTGCGATTTTAGAGGTGCTGCAACACGAGATGGGTAGAAAACTAACTGATTCAATGAAAAAACATGGCGGCGTGTGTTGCAATTCGTGATCAGTAAACTTAAAGACGGATATGAAGATGCCATGAAAACAAAAGTTAACCCATTATAACAGGTATACGAGTTACGAGTGTCAAGGTCGAAATTATACACGTGTAAATATGATTGTTTAACTAGTTATTGGTTCTATATGTCCTATTGGTTTTTGCAATTATTAACGTTGAAATGTGCACTACATGTGCATATCTTTTTTTAGTACAAAATGCTACATGTATTTGTGGAAATATATCCCGTTGATATGATTTACTTAATGTCATGTTGAGTAATGGTTACGTGTAATTTTTTCGTGTACATGTAACTCAGTGCGCAAGAATGTAACTTACATAGATATATGCCGTACTTAACAATGCTAGAGGCAATCAACCAAACGTTAAATATTGTGTAAAAACATAACCATAAGTCTTATTCTAAGCTTATTTGATATTACATAAGTTATTAAACAGGGTGAGTCATTGTGTAACCGTTATTACTTTTAGTTCATATGCAAATGATATTAAAGAAACTTGCCCACGGATTTCGGCATATTAAAGGTTTTCATTAAATGCATTAAGTATACTAGTTAACAGTTTTCCAAAACTGCAAAAAATGTCGAAAAAAATGTATGCAGTATTTTCAAACAAGAAAAATATGATTCCCTGTAAAAAAATGTTAAAAATTAATGTTTGTTTATTGATTATCATCATTACTACTCGTAAATATTACAGAGAGATTATAACTCTTTTTATTCGATAACTAGACATATCAGTGTATCAACGACATAGCGCTTAATATACAAAATATAAAAATGTTACAAATATATATTAGTTTATTGAAAATCGTCATTAGAAATCGTAAACATTACAATGCGTTTAAAGCGCTGTTAACTATGCAAAACAGTGGATTACCGACAGAGTGTTATATAAACACGATATATTGACCGTTCTCTGTGCATAAGGGGTTAAATGCATGTGCGTAAAGTGTCGTCCCAGATTAGCCTGTGCAGTCCGCACAGGCTGATAAAGGACGAAAGTTACCGCTTGTATGATAGTTGTTTTTTTACAGAAAGTCTCTTCTTTACAAAAAATCAAGTTTAAGCGGAACATGTCGCCCCTGATTAGCCTGTGCGGACTGCTCAGGCTAATCTGGGACGACACTTTACGCACAAGTATTAAATCCCCTTTTCACAGAGCACGGCTCATATTAATGTTCGCATGGTGTAGTGGTAAAGAGTAAGCTTTTGTGCATCGACGACCCGGGTTCGATCCTCAGGGCGGGCACATTTGTGGTTTTCCTTATAATGTATACATGTATTTTATGCTTTCCGATGGTTTATATAGAAATATCAGTGAATTAAAACAATGAAAATTATCGATAATTTTCATTGTTTTACTGGAACCATTGTTAGATATCTTTGGTTTCTCCATTGTGAACCCGATTGTACCAAGGGCGACTACGCTCTGCATTGAATAGTTTAGTTTAATAGTTTATTTTATTTTCATCCACAATTCATCATTGGCGTCGCTCTGGAGAGCGGCGACTAGTATGTAATGCATTTTTTTCGCTTATGGGAGAAGTTATTTTACGGATCAATGTATATATTTTTGTTTTAAGAATATCTCGCATAGTGGTGATTTTGTGTGTAAATTAGTGTAAATAAGTACTGCATTTGTGCCTATTACATTTATTACAACATTTATTGCCAATAATGCAAAGCTAATTGTTTTAATTAATAACGACTGTGACACTTTTGTCCACGCAGTGAACTAGATAGCTACTAGATAGCTTTAAGCTACTGAACGTCTGCCACATTTATGAAAGTTCAAGTCACCGAACAACTGGTTATTTGTTGGTCACAGCTTTGGTAAAAGCATTTTAATTGCGATATTAATTATTCCCTAACTGCCTGAAAACAGGGTTAGGAGGCGAATTTAGACAAATCAGACAAGATGATTGAAAGTTTTGTTTACATCTAAAACCAGATGTGCACAACTCACGTTGAAGCAAAATGTGACTAGTAGGTATATAAGCTCGACGTTTTTCCTACACTGGGCGCATTCTTTCGAGAAAACTGCAAATTATTCCCAATTAGCGTCAAGGGAGTGCAGAGGAATCTTGGATTATACTGTTTTTGTTTTTCGTAACACGTCTCTTTCTTTTATTATTATATATATAATTGGACTTGTGAAAAACATAAAAGAACACATTTTATAAAAATATTATACGGAAGTTGTGACTGTTATGAACTAAAAGGATAGAAAACACTATACGATCAATTGAACATTTATTAATAACAATACAAGTTTATATAAAAGGAAAGACTTCTTTTTTTTGTTTATCCCGCTTCAAGAGATTTGAAGAACCGTATTCTGAGACATTAAGTCGTAGGGTTACACGACGCAACAATCATCTGAAGGCCCCCGGTTCAATCCCGGGTTCCGGCACGAACGGAATAGTTCGGCGGCTTTTTCAGTCAGGTTAATAAATATAATAAAGCTTTATTTTATGTAGACATTTTAAAATCCACTTTACTACAATTGGACATTTTTATCAAAATTAATGGATGCCGCGAGGTGACAACGTTAATTAAAATTTCTTACATCACTTAAATATCTTTTAAAAAAATACACGTGTTTTTATATTAACAAATAAATGCAAACAACACATCTATTATCCATGTTCAAAGGTCCTAAGAACTATCCCTTCCACATATAGAGTGCGAAGCGCGACACGCATTATTGATTGTAACAATGAGTTGCGATAAAGGAAGCAGCCGGTTATCAAGGAGGAGCTGTGTCCCATAAACCCGTTTTCCTAGAACCACATATAGAGCGCGAAGCGCGACACGAATTACTGTCCAGGTGGTATGGGCCCTTTAACATTATCCGACTATTACGTCCATAGTTATCTTCCTTAGAATTTGAGAAATTTTGAAATCGTTGTTCGAAGTCCAAAATTTTCATCCGATTGTTCCCAAACTTGCAAAGGTTTTTTTATAAATGAGGACCCAACCCAAATTCTCTATATGAGCAATATCGGACCATAAGTCCAGAATAATGTCTCTTTGAATTTAAAAATAAAAGTGAAAAACTGCTTGGTTAGGTGATTATGTCAACATTTTTCTTCAGATTCTTTCCAAACTTACATCGTCTTCATATCAATGAGCATTTTTACCTCATTAAAAATAAGAAACATCGGGACAAGAAGTCCAGAATTTTTTTCTATTAAATTTGACAAAATAAACAATTTCCACTTGTTTAAAAGATTTCACAACGTTCGTCTAAATCTTTCCAAACTTTTTAAGAGTTTTATATCAGTATTACTCGAACCCTATTGAAAATGATGAATATCGGAGCAATAAATCTATTATGATCTTTTACTGAATTTCAAAGTACACTGTATTGTGAAATGCAGCTTCTTTATGCAATTTACAGTTTTCATTCATTTGTTTCAAACTTTTACAGTGTTTTCATATCAATGAGTACTCAACCCCTATCGTAAATGAGCAACGTAAGAATAAGTTCATAATTATCTCCCCTTGAAGTTGAGAAAAATATGAAATTACGCTTACAAGATAAAGCAGATTTTTTAAACCTACCCAGTTCTGTTCTATTAATGAAAATTGCACACGGATGCCAGTAAAAAAGGAAACCAATGTTAATAAAATGAGCTATGAAATATTTGGGGATTACAACACAAAATCATAGATAATGGTTATTTGGGGGTTATAACACAACATGATAAATAATGGTTATTTGGGGGTTATAACACAAAATTATAAATAATGGTTATACCAGTATCTTTTTCTATTTTGTTTAAAATAATCGGCCAATATATGTATATTTACAGTAGAAAAAAAAATCGTTCCATGTAACTTCATTGGGTGCCCTTTACACTGAAATTCCCGACGCCCTTTGATGCTTTGCATCAATACTTATCTTGTAACAATTATTACAATAAAATATGCATAGCATGTATGAATGTGGCCATTCTTAGCGAATTATAAGAGACTATATATCAAAATCTCATAAAAGCTGACATGCAATACAACATATCATAATATATTACAATTTTCAAACTAAAATGTATCTATTTAAAGTTTTAATAAGTATTATGTTCACTGTAAAACTATACTAATATATTTGCATATTAAAATTTATTAATTTCTGCTAATCTAGACATTTTGGTATTTGTCTAAAATGACATTAAAACATGACATTAAGAGTTGATGTTTTCAGGTAACTTTACAAACTATTTTCCGTTAAAAAAAAGTATATAAAATAATAATAATAACAAAATAATAATATAATCTTTTTTCCTCCCTTATCAAATATGGTGAGTATAGATTAGCAGAAATTGTCAGATATGTCATAAAAATAATCATTATTGTAACAAGAGCTGTCAGAGGACAGCGCGCTCGACTATTCGAGTGCTTGACAGTATAACGTAAGCCATCATGGGGAAATTGTTCATATTCAATTATTTATTAGACGATCTTTCAAAAATAAAAAAGGAAAAAAAAATTGGGGGGGGGGGGGGTAGGCGGATTGAGAGGGGGTATAATGTTGGGTGTGGTCATTTATTAGATGATGTTTCAAAAATATAAAAAAAAGGAAAAAAATGTTTAGGGAGATAGGGGGAGGGGGTTGAGAGGGGGTATGATGTGGGGTGGAATCCATTGTGATATTCAGGTAAGTGTTGTTTTGTCAAAGTATTAATAAAATATGATCATAAATAAAGAAGTTACGGCAATTTAAGCAAAATGTTCAATCATCTAAGTATAAAAAGGGCCATAATTCTGTCAAAATGCTTGATACAGTTGTCTGCTCTTGTTTATAGGTTGGGGTCATGATGGTAAACAAGTATGCAAAATATGAAAGCAATATGTCAAGGGACATTGGAAATATTTGGGGTTAGTACGCAAACTTACCATTTGCACGCTAACGCCAACGCTAACGCCAACGCCGACGCCGGGGTGAGTAGGATAGCTCTACTATATATATTTCATATATAATAGTCGAGCTAAAAACAAATTACATGCATCATATAGATTAAAATATGTGAATCAGTTAAAAGATCTACTGTTCATATTATCATTTCTATTTTCAGCATGATACAGCAGGCTTTGGCCAAAGTTTAACTCATATCTGGATGGGTGAAAAAAAACTTAAGTTTATCTTCTTAAAGGGGCCTTTTCACAGATTTTGGCATTTTTTTAACTTATTCATTAAATGCTTTATATTGATAAATGTAAACATTGGATCGTAAAAGCTCCAGTAAAAAATCAAGAAAAAAATTTAAAAAAGGAAAAGATCATTGCCCGGAGCAGGTTTCGAACCAGTGACCCCTGGAGTCCTGCCAGAGTCCTGAAGTAAAAACGCTTTAGCCTACTGAGCTATTCCGCCGACTACACATTCTTACGTATTTTATACCTTATATAAGCAATCTTCGTAGTTTCACAAAATTTAACGACAACAACAGAACTCTCCAAATTATTCAATCGTTTCGCGTTGCAACGCTTTATAATTTTTAGGTTTTAAAATCGTCAAAAGATGCATATAATGGCTATATTAGAGCATGGTTAATGTTCAGTATTACTGTTTCCTCACAAATATCATAACTAAAACGAAAACTTACGAATCTGAAACAACTTTTTTCAATTTTGTCAACTTACCAAAGCGTGAAAAGATCCCTTTAACACATAATTGAGAAGTTAACATCAATCTGCTTGGCTTTATTAATTAATATGTTTCTATCATATTCGTAGATAGGACATTCTAACAATACATGTGATTCAGATTCTACATTATATAAACATAATGGACATAATCTATCATTTTCTGGTAAATTTTTGAATGTTTATAAAAATATGGATTAGCTTCATCAGAACATTCATATTTAATAACATTTCGGGACGCCCGATGGGAAATTATATGGTCCGGAATGGCAAAGATACAAAAAATAATCATTTTAAAGCATAAAATAAAAAGAAAATGTGTTGGATTAGGTGGAATATTAATTCACTCGTGATAGTAGAAACAAATATTTTACTCGTGATTGCGCCACTAGTGAAAACATCATTTTCTATGATCACTAGTGAATAAAAATCGATATTCCTCTAATTCCAACAAGTATTCTATATTTATTACGATTTCAAAAAGTACTTACATTGCTTTATTTATCATTGGAACTACATTGATCTAGTTTAACAGCACAATCAGAATTTAAGAACAAAAAAACGGAAAGAAATTAGCACGAAGAGTGGGTTATCACGTGACGATCAAGATGTTACGTCCATACCGTGACATGTATTTTTTCGCCGTTGTATACTTTGTATTACTTCTTTTTTTTTTCGGCGTAAGCTGAATAAGCCAGCTTTTCACCTTAGCCTGACCTTTGTAAGTGTCCAATAAAATTCCAATAAAATTTCCCGCGGCTAGGTACGAATGAATACACTTCATTTATTCCATTGGCTGATTTGAATATACCATCAGAACATTGGAAACATATCCGCGTCTTTGTAACACTGTTTTACTGTATGAAACAATTTTATCTCGAATGAAAAGGCTTAATAAGCATTGCATTTCAACCCGCGAGGTATATCGGGTCAATTCGCGGACATTCAGAGTTTATATACAGGTCATCACCGGAGTTGGCGGCCAGTAAAATAATCGTTATATAATAAAGACGCTATCCGTGAACTAGGTGACCTGGAATTTTCTTTAGACCAGAAATATGTTAAATGAAGATATTCAGCAATATAATTATGGTATGTAAATAATAGATTCTTAATGTGTTTTCAACAATACAATGATAAATATTATTGTTGATAAATTTAACAATAATTATTCGTCCATATTGCCTAATGTACTAAAGTGATATTATGAGCATGTAACAGTTTATAGGTGTCTATCGCAACCGTTGATTATTTTTGATGTTTCTACTTCATATACACTTATATTAATTAATGCAGCATCATCATACTAAAACAATATACCAGAAAGAGAAAAATAATGCATTTGAATATCAACCGTACTTTCGTTTGACAACTGATCATGCGTTTACGAGTTGAACCTAAATTTAGTTTTAGTGCAGATTTGTTCATACGACACAAAGACACGAAATTGTTTTACGGATCATTTCAGCTTACAGGACTGGGTGGGTCACGTAAGAATATCGAATATAAAATATATTTTTTATAAACAACTGGTAGCAAGGTGAGTTGCAGATAATTAATCAGTAACCACATTTTAACTAACTATTTTGACCTGTTAATTCTTTTCAGCTCAATTCAACAGTGCAAAATGCCTATAATATCACTTTAAGCATTAGCACGATGATAATTGATATTGTTAATAATCGAATCAAATAGCAATGCCCGACAAACCACTAAAACAGGTTTGTTCGAAGAACGCGCCTATAAATACGGATACTTCTCGTGTGGCCGGTTGACTCATATGTTTAAATTTCACTTCCATTCTTCTTTTGGTTTTCTGTTTTGTATCTATAGGTTTATGACCAGCAATATGTTATAATGTAAAATAAGCCGCGAAAACTCCCCGTAACATCCCGTGCTGCGTGTGATGCAGCTAAGAACTGCACAGAAAAAGACATTCGCTATACTTGATCTCATTCATTAAACTATTTGCGCCGTATATCTTTTTTAAAGATATTTCTTGTTATTCCTGTAACTTTTTTGCCATATCAGCGAGAAAATAATTAGCGTTTATTTCGAATTATTATTCGCTTATTATTATTATTATCAAGACTTTACTCGCTACGAAATTTCTTAGCGGATCACAAAATGACATGTCCTGCAAAGATTATTCGTCGCGAGAAGTCGAGATATAGAGCAAATATTAATAAAAAATACCTGTCTCGGCACGAAAGTCACCATCTTGATCGTCACGTGATTACCTCTTCTGTTTGCACGGGCTCCACACAGTATCATTTGGTCTAAAGCATATCACCTTAAATGGACTTGTTGTATTATAGTATGCATTGTATAAAAGCGATCAAATTTTAAGGTAAACACCAGTAACACTCACTATTATTTTATTTTTTCGCTTTTACACGCTTTATTGGTTTAACAATTTCAAGACATTGTAACAATTCGTCAGGAAGTTCCTTAAATTATTTTATTAATTTTGATAATTAACTTGATAAATATCTACCTTTTGTTGTCAATATATGTGTTGTTAATTGCTGTGTTACTGCAAATCTAGGATGTTTTCAATGACAACTATACTCCATTCATCAATTTTTATGAAAATGGGGATTACAGATCAGTGTAAACCAAATTTAACTTAATGTGCAGCTTTAAAAAAATAAAGAGTAATTATTTGTTAAGGTGGACTATTAATGGCGAATATGTTTATTATTTTACATTTTACAAGTAAGATATCGAGAATCTCGATGTGTTCTATACATTGTGTAAGGGTCTGAAATATGACGTATGCATAACACTAAAGTTAATAAACGGCATTATAAATATTGAACTACTTTATTACGTGTGCTACGACCGATTTCGAATGATGTGTTTTGCAACTTTGTATTTCTTTAAAGTAAGTTGAGTATGTTCGGTAAGTTTATTGTGAATCTTCAACACGTATGTGTTTTTTTTTGTCAAAAATTCACCTGATCCTTTAATGTCATTTTATAATTAAACCAGTTTAATACAGCGATTCTTTGACTATATTATGGTACGTATCAGTACCAAAAGTAATCATCCTTTAAACTTAACCTTTATTTTAATAACAAATTAATCTTCAAATAGTCATCAATACCAACTGTCATTTAACAGCGTATATACTCATTATTGGAATGGACTTTTGGATTACATAAACATATCAATATACTGGAATATTTAATACATATTATCGTTATTATCATTGTTTTTACATCATAAGATATGTGTCTTTTCGATGCTTGACTTTTTATATTTTCAGTCGGACTATCGCCAACCTGGTTTTATGTGATATTTAAAGAGTCTGACATAATCGGATGATTTTATTGAGCATTTTTGCGATTAAAACAAAAGCTATTAGTATCGTAATAGAAAGTAATATATCTAACAATTGTGCGACCAGAAGGATGAGACCTTTTAACTATGTTTATTTTATCAATACTTCAGCAATAACTGTGTTCTCCGTATTGGAACAGATCAGCGAGTATAATGTCTGATAATGTATTTCTTCATTTCTGTTTGATCATTGAGCAAGATACCAACAATAATGTTATTATTTATCAATCAATTATTTATTATTATTTATTGAACATTACCTATAATGTTTTAACAAACTGTTACATGTCATTTATCTTTTTTTTACTATTTCTGTGTAGTTATTCTTCTTAAGCACTGTACTGTACAAGGACATCGGAAAACGACTACAATAATTGGTCAACAGACAAAACAAGCAAGTTATGCCCTTGTAGTATTACGTGGCGTGTCATACAAGTAGGTCATGACTTGGTCTATCTTGCTTTAATATGTCATTAGGTTATATAACAAACGCGTGGTTAAGGCTAAATGTTATTTGTAATTATGCCGAAGTGACTGTAAATGAACTTAAGCTACATGTTCAATGAAGATTTCGTCATCGAATCATTTTGCACCAAATTCGCGTACGAATACAGTGAAGACAACAGACGATAGTGAAATATCAGTGTTTGGTTTGAAATAATTGGCAGACTAAATCTATGCAATCTCCTAATGTATAGGGATTTTATCTTTTGTTAAGCCGGTGGCTTATTAGCCGACTTTGGAGTCTGACTTAAAGGGGCAAAAACTTATAAGTCTACTCATTCTCTTGACCGCGACTGGATAGCCGATTGAGAGAGCAGCGAACAGGAGATGCATTGAATTTCAAATGGTGCTATTATTGCCAATACATATACCATGGGTAAATAGTAAATATCAACAATCAAGTGTTATATTATTTTAATACAAATGTAATGTCAAACGTTTACCAAATCAGCACCGTTTTGTGTGTGTTTTTGTAAGAAGGATTATTTAAAAGCTTATATGTCCTTGAAAAGTTGGATTCAATTAAATTAAAATATACAGAAATGTTCTGTATAAAGACATGTGTATGTAAAACAATGTCTGATACATGTGATAACAACACAGTAGTACAACAATTTGAAACTTTTGCAAAATGCATGAATAAAATTTGCTTTTATGGAAGTGACATTGTAGCTGTCAACAATGGTACGTACAAAGACAATGATAACGTGCATGAGTAGACATGACACGAGCAAACCCAACAAACACTAATACACAATTAATAAAATAATTGTTTATCCAAGAACATGCTACTGCATTACTTCTTTATTAAGACACATATTTTAACCATTAATTTATTTCTTTACATATAACATATTGAATGCATACTGTGTAGAGCACTTGAATCATAGCAACCATCGTAACAGGGACACTACCGGTAGCTCACGACCTAACAATTACAGTGTGGGCAATATGTCAATTTCACCACTGTTACATTAACGGAGTCTCGTTACTTCCATTCTTGTTAAGTAAAACAATTAAATATATATCATTATCTCATTAATTTGTATTAAGAACCTTACTTCTTAAAAATAAATCGTCATTTTTACGATCGCTTGCTGACTTGAGTTTATTGAAGATATTAAGCCTTCAAAATCCGTCGTGCAAACATTATATAACGAATACAATGATGGATGACTTCTAGAACCCAGGGGTCAAAACCGGGATATCCCGAGGTGTAACTTAAAGGCTTATGACATCAACAGGCATAGATTGTGTTTAGAGGGATGTTCAGCTATGGTTGACATTTGCTCTGCGGTTCTAATCAGCACTTGTAAAAACCAGGATCTGATATATGAATAATGATACAACAAAGGGAGCGTTCTTTTGCGCTATGTCCACATATTAGCCGTAAAATGGTAAAACATGTACAATTTTTAGTTTATTTAATGTGCTACCCTTTCGGTCGATTGTCAAATATGCCGTATTCTCAATTGGTCTGCAGTATTTAGCCAATACAAATTGGTTTATGTCCCGCTCAGTTATTACATGGGCGGAGAGGAGCAAGAGTGATTCAAACTGTGGGCTTTAAGATCCCTGAACATGCGTCATGCCATACGGCCACACCTCAAAGCCCGGTGACCCGGGTTCGATTTTATGATGTATCGGTAGTTATTAATTCAGCTTGTAACACAGCACTAGATCCGGTTTTACAAAGTATTCGGAATTCGACACGTTATAACTGTATCGAAAACACATACGCTACTCCTAAGCATTTTCTGCAATCTAACTGCGACCTTTTAGCAACATCTGTAATCACTCGAGAGCTAATTTCGGAAAAGTCGGCATCTTGCAGCGTGTATCTTTGTGAAAACCGCAATATTTCGTTTGCAATACTGCGCGCGAGTACATGCCAAAGTCGCTTCATGAAAAAGCTCCGCTTATTTTATTCCGAAAGGTCTCTGAAATTAGCTTTATTTTGCAACCCCCGCGCCAAGATTCAGGGCTCTAGTTGTCGACAACCTGCGATCTGCAAAGCTTTCCCATGGAAGTGTGAGTATGTTATCTGATCGCTGATATTGCCCGAAAGAGTGTGAGGAGGTTGTCTGACCGCTGATATTGCCCTGGAAAGTGTGAATAGATTATCTGACCGCTGATATTGCCTTGGAAAGTGTAAATAGATTATCTGACCACTGCAAATGCCCTGGGAAGTGAAATAGAATATCTGACAACTGATATAGCCTTGGAAAGTGTTAATATATTATCAGACCACTGATATTGCCCTGGAAAGGTTGAATAGATTATCTAGCCACTGATATTGCCCTGCAAAGTGTGAATAGGTTATCTGACCACTGATAATACCCTGGAACGTGTGAATAGATTATCTTACCACTGATATTGTCCATGTATGTGCTAGTAGCTTATCTGACTGCTAGTAATTTTACTTAAATGAAGATGATACGGGTTAAGTGTCATTAAGTTTAGGGAGTCGTTTAATTGAAGGGCGATGTTGCTTCTTTCTTTAATTTCACATTTTAATGCAGTTTTGTTTACTTACTCATCCACTGTATAAACGTCACGGTCTAAGATTGTTCTACCGCATATGCAACTTTTCAATGACGCACTTCACAGCAGGTGTCAATGGTCATTAACAACTGCCAGCGATAATCTTAAGTCAAACAAACAATTAATATTCCTTTAATTTTAAGTTCATTATCTTCAAATAACAGCGGTAACGTCTTTAATCTTATCGCGTGCCAGCGCTGTCACAAGGTACGAACATAAAGGTGACGAATCACGCAATTACCGCTTAAAAATAGCGAAACACCATATACAGCAGGTAATATGCGATACGCGAGCTTTGATATCTTTCACTCTCTTATTCCAATATTATCGTAGCTAAACACTTTAAGAATTTAAGCAAGCAAAGTTTGCTGTAAATTAATAGAGTTGAAACTCTACAAGTTTGATTTATACAATTGACATACACTACGCGACCCGTGATTGTTGCCTAATTCACGGAGTCAAGGCGGACAGTTTTCTTTTTGAGTGGAAAATCACCGCGATTTTACGTGATTCGTCACTCCGCCGTCGCGCGAGAGCAAGATAATCTCCGCGCTGATTCCCCTCAATTTTTCGGTGATTCGCCGTGATCGCAGTGGATATCGGTGACATCGATGATTCGCCAATTCATGCATATAAACCGAATCGTATCGATAACTGTATACATAAATGTACATAACGCTTTTCTAATGTTCACAATTATCAAATAATCCAACATAATTGCAACATCACTTACGAAAAAATAATCTTAAACATTAATGTCTGTAAATATGTTTGAGAATTTTATTAACACAACCATATGACCACGCCATTTTTCAAAAGTGTAAAGAGTACAGTGCATAATGTGGATAACAGCTTTCATCGGACGAGCGTATTTAAATTGAGATTGAATGCATTACGATCTTACAAAAAACGTTTTATTGCGTCATACGCCTTCATGTAAAAAACGTTTTCCTCCTGGAAATTGTGCTATTAATGCATAATATTATCAAAACATTTTTTCGACACGTAAAGCGTTGTAACAAATTAATATACAATTCAAAACAAATTAACCATAAGTATAAATGTTCCGTTAAATTCCCAAATGAGAATAATAATTTATCATCCGAAACACACTTCCGATGTTTTAATGTTAACACGACGTTTACAAATGCTTCCAATATAGTCATCATGTATATTTCCCGACAAAAGAACGCGAAAATAGTGCGGCAATGTACAAGGTCAAGGTATACGAGTGTGCAAGTATTGATTTTTAGCTCCACTGGCAAGAGGCCAGCGAGGCATATGTCATGGTCCTGTGTCCGTCGTGCGTGCGTCCGTGCGTGCGTGCGTTAACTTTTCCTTAAAACATCTTCTCCTAAACTACTGGTCCAATTCTGATGAAATTTCACAGGAATGTTCCTGGGGTGAACCTCTTTCAAATTTGTTCAAATTATGCCCCTGGGATCAAATTTGACCCTGCCCCGGGGGTCACAAAAATGAAAATTTGCTTATATAAGGCCTATTTTGTGAAAACTTTCAAAATCTTCTCGTCCATTATCCTTGGGCCTAGGGCTATCAAAATTGGTATGTAGAAACATCTTATAGTCCTCTACCAAATTTCTTCAAATTATGCCCCTTCGGTCAAGTTTGACTCTGCCCCGGGGGTCACAAAATTGAATATATGCTTATATAAGACCCATTATGTGAAAACTTTCAAAATCTTCTCGTCCGTAACCATTGGGCCTAGGGCTATCAAATTTGGTATATAGAGACATCTAATAGTCCTCTACCAAATTTCTTCCAATTATGCCCCTAGGGTCAAATTTGACCCTGCCCCGGGGGTCACAAAATTGAACATATGCTTATATAAGGCCTATTTTGTGAAAACTTTCAAAATCTTCTCGTCCATAATCCTTGGGCCTAGGGCTATCAAAATTGGTATGTAGAAACATCTTATAGTCCTCTACCAAAATTCTTCACATTATGCCCCTGGGGTCAAATTTGACCCTGCCCCGGGGGTCACAAAATTGAACATATGCTTATATAAGGCCTATTGTGGGAAAACTTTCAAAAAACTTCTTGTCCATAACCGTATGGCATAGGGCTACCCAATTTGGTATGTAGTGACATGTAATAGTTCTCTTTTTAGTTTGTTCAAATTATGCCCCTTTGGTCAAATTTGAAACTGCCCCGGGGGTCACAAAATTGAATATATGCTTATAAAGGGCTTATTTTGTGAAAACTTTAAAAACTTCTTTTCCATAACCATTGGGTCTAGGGCTACCAAATTTGGTATGTAGTGACATCTTAAAGTTCTCTACCAAGTTTGTTCAAATTATGCCCCTGGGGTCAAATTTAATCCTGCCTCGAGGGTCGTAAAGTTGAACATACGCTTATATAAGGCCTATTTTGTGAAAACTTTAAAACTCTTCTTGTCCATAGACATTGGGTCTAGGGCTACCAAATTTGGTATGTAGTGAAATCTTATAGTTCTCTACCAAGTTTGTTCAAATTTTATCCCTGGGGTCCAATTTGACCCTGCCCCAGGGGATCAAAAAATGGAACATATGCTTATATAAGGCCTATTTTGTGAAAACTTCAAAAATCTTTCTGTCCATAACCATCCAGCCTAGGGCTATCAAATTTGGCATGTATTGACATCTTATAGTCCTCTACCAAATTTGTTCAAATTTTATCCCTGGGGTCAAATTTGAACCTGCCCCGGGGGTCACAAAATTGAACATATGCTTATATATTGCCTATTTTGTGAAAACTTAAAAAAAAAAATCTTGTCCATAACCATTAGGCATAGAGCTACATCATTTGGTATGTAGTGACATTGTATAGTCCTCCACTTAGTTTGTTCAAATTATGCCCCAGGAGACAAATTTGACCCTGCCCTGGGGGCCACAAAATCGATTATATGCTTATATAGTGCCTATTTTGTGAAAACTTCTAAAAATTCTCTGGTCCTTAACCATAAGGCATAGGGCTACCAAATTTGATTTGTAGTGACATCTAACAGTTCTCTGCCAAGTTTGTTCAAATTATGCCCCTGGGGTCAAATTTGACCCTGCCCGGGGGGTCACAAAACTGAACATACTCTTACATGGGGCCATTATTTTCCGAAAACTTTAAAAATCTTCTTGTCCATAACCATTGGGCCTAGGGCTACCAAATTTTGTATGTAGTGACATCTAATAAATTCTACCAAATTTGTTCAAATAATGCCTCTGGGGTCAAATTTGACCCTGCCCTGGGGGGTCACAAAATTGAATAAACGCGTATAAAGCGCCTATTTTGTGAAATCTTTAAAACTCTTCTTGTTGAAAACCATTACGACTATGGCTACCAAATTTGGTATGCAGTAACATCTTATAGTCCTCTACCAAGTTTGTTCAAATTATGCCCTTTGGGTCAAATTTGACCCTGACCCGCGGGTCACAAAATTGAACATTATATACGCTTATATCTTGCTTATTTTGTGAAAACTTTAAAAATATTCTTGTCCATAACTCTAGGACCTACGGCTACCATATTTTGTATGTACATGAAGTGAGATATGGTAGTCCTCTACAAAGTTTGCTCAAATTATGCCCCTTGCGTTAACTTTGACCAAGCCCAGGGGGTCACAAAAGTGTACATGTGCTTAAATAGGGCCTATATTTAAGTATTTGCACATGCAGAGAATATTTGTTTTAGCCTTTTTTCAGCAGTGGAGCGATACAGGGCCATCATGGCCCTCTTGTTTTGTCTAGATACACTGTATTTCTGAAGTATCATGGCTATTGCTTTAAACTTTAAATACTTCCTTAATGTCATATGGTACTGTACCTGGCAAGTTAAATTTGACCTTCACCTTTGAACGACATTGACTCGTAAGATCAAATTATTAAATTTTGCTAAAATTGCCATTACTTGTTTATTTATTATCAGATTTGATTGATACAATGACAAACCCACACTTACCTGAAATACCACAACGGACTCTACCCAAACAATCCCCCACGCCCCACCTTATAATCTTATAACCCCCCCCCCCCCCCTCGCAATTTTTCTTTTATTTTTCATTGTTATCTTACTTTGAAAATCGATTAGAATAGCAAGTCTATACTTCGGGCCTCGTCGCAGTAAATTTCTTAGGTTTTGCATTTCAACAAAATTAAGATCCCCAGTTATAACATGACCAACTCGAGTATAATTATATTTTGAACTTATACATGATATAAGATGTGTTTTGTCTGGCCATTTGGAGATATTTTAATTGCCTAAATTGAAAATGTATATCAACAATTAATGACACATTTAATTTAATTTTGTGTTTGCATCCTTCAAGAAATTGTTTTACTATTCATTTAACAATGTATCGCTCAGGCAGTATGAAGTATGTCTTTTGCCAAAAGACCATTGTATGCATTAACAACGACATAAATACTAAATTTGTTTTTTTTTACCAACGGTCATTTTACAACAGAAATGTCCACTGATTAATGTGATTAGACACATCCGGGAGCATGCCTACATTTGGTTTGACTGTACACACCATGGGAGCGAAGGGCACAGTTTTGAAAACATGCGAATAAAACATGTTAAATTGGAACGTAGTAGATGCATGTTTGAGAGAATTAAATTAACAATCTATCTAAAACTTATTGTTTAAGACGTACGGCAATACACATGTATGAGTTTTATTACAATTTGTTTGGTTATTTAATGTGCTATTTTATAAATCAACTGTATAGATGAGTTTGTAACTTTCAATTTGAATTGTAATATGGTAAATATATACATATGAAACAGGACTATAAGAGTGAATGAGTGTTTTCTTCATTCATGGAAAACAATCCTATTAATGAGATACGGGACAAGTCAATTACAGGTTTGAAACCATTTTCGTTGGGATCAGATCCATGCGACAGCCTGTTCTAAAAACTTAAAACTCTTAAATCAGCACTCATTCCTCCAAATCAGCTGTTAAGTACTGAATGATTCCATATTTATGATCTTTTTACGAGAGGGAACACGAGTTTACATTGATGTTGACTATGAAAACAGCAAAACAGATCAACATTTATAATCATCTTCTTAAAAGAAGTTTATGTAAATATTGCCAAGTATATTGTGTTTATTTGTGCCGAGATTTATATGCTCTTGTACGTTTGTTTGGGCTCTGGAGGCAAGTTTATTGATGTTTCAAGTGTCTAAGGCAAACATTTTGGAGATTTTTTGAGTGTTTTCAGAATGGCTCAAAGACATTAGTGTGTTCACTTATAGCATTGATTTATTGCGTTTGTGTGATGTTATGTGAAACTCCTTTTTATCAGACATGTGGCAGGTTGTAAAAAAGTTTTATTTAAGTCACATGAAGTGCTTGCAATATATTATTAAATTCTAATGTTCAAGGTTATAATATTCGTGTTTGATAAACTGATGTCTCGAATGCCAATATAATTCTCTCGGCTAGATAATTTAAATATGCCCAACGATAAACGGATGTAGTAATTTAACGAAACAATCTCCTGCATGACTCTTCATTAAACGTGACTTATAGTGTTACATGTTCTTGATTATTTTTTGTGAAAATACACAATTAAGCAGACCAACGATTCACAACAAATCCCTATAATGTACGATTTCGGTTGGAAGATTACTTTTTTCAGAATTAGGAAAATATTAAAGTTTAAAGTTGATAAAGAATTGTTGTAAAAGCAATTGTTAGGCAAGTAAATATTTATGTTATTTTCTAACTTAAAATGTATTAAACAAGTATATACCTCCCACGATTAGAGAACAAAGTCCTATATAAAGTTAAAGTCTGACGTGCCTAATCAAGTCCTACAGCAATACGTCGGACGTTCCCAATCTATGTTTTCCAAATGTGGCATAGCATTCAAATGAATAATATATGTCAGACTTCACCAAAGGAACTGTTTCTAGGCACAGCTTCACAACACCGCGAAAGGGGGTTCATGCTAAAGGTGATAACCCTTTTGTGAGTTAAACAAAACAACCGTCTGCTTTTTCCATATCAACGTCTGCTCTACTTCAGAGTATTAAACCACATTCATTTTTAGCTCCACTGGCCAAAGGCCAGCGGGGCTTATGTCATGGTCCTGTGTCCGTCGTGTGCGTCAGTGCGTCCGTGCGTTAACTTTTTCTTTAAACATCTTCTCCTAAACTACTGGTCCAATTCTGATGAAATTTCTCAGGAATGTTCATGTGGTGAACCTCTTTTAAATTTGTTCAAATTATGCCCCTGGGGTCAAATTTGACCCTGCCCTGGGGGGTCAAAAAATTGAAAATTTGCTTATATAATGCCTATTTTGTGCAAACTTTATAAATCTTCTTGTCCATAACCATTGGGCCTAGGGCTAACAAATTTAGTATGTAGTGACATCTTATAGTCCTCTACCAAGTTTGTTCAAATTTTGCCCCTGGGTCAAATTTGACCCTGCCCCGGGGGGTCAAACAATTGAAAATTTGCTTATATAAGGTCTTTTTTGTGCAAACTTTCAAAATCTTCTTGTCCATAACCATAAGGCCTAGGGCTACCAAATTTGCTATGTAGCGACATCTTATAGTCCTCTACCAAGTGTGTTCAAATAATGCCCTTGGGGTTAAATTTGACCCTGCCCCGGGGAGTCAAAAAATTGAAAATTTGCTTATATAAAGCCTATTTTGTGCAAACTTTAAAAATCTTCTTGTCCATAACCATTGGGCGTAGGGCTACCAAATTTAGTATGTAGTGACATCTTGTAGTCCTGTACCAAGTTTGTTCAAATTATGCCCCTGGGGTCAAATTTGTCCCTGCCCCGGGGGGTTAAAAAATTGAAAATTTGCTTATATAAGGCCTATTTTGGGCAAACTTTATAAATCTTCTTGTCCATAACCATTGGACGTAGGGCTACCGAATTTTCTTTATAGTGACATCTTATAATCCTCTACCAAGTTTGTTCAAATTATGCCCCTGGGTTCAAATTTGACCCTGCCCGGAGGGTTAAAAAATTGAAAATTTGCTTATATAAGGCCTATTTTGTGCAAACTATAAAAATCTTCTTGACCATGACAATTGGGCTTAGGGCTACCAAATTTGCTATGTAGTGACGTCTTATAGTCCTATACCAAGTTTGTTCAAATTATGCCCCTGGGGTAAAATTTGACCATGCCCCGGGGGGTCAAAAAATTGAAAATTTGCTTATATAAGGCCTATTTTGTGCAAACTTTAAAAATCTTCTTGTCCATTACCATTGGGCCTAGGGCTACCAAATTTGCTATATAGTGATTTCTTATAGTCCTGTACCAAGTTTGTTCAAATAATGCCCCTGGGGTCAAATTTGACCCTGCCCCGGGGGTCAAAAAATTGAACATTTGCTTATATAAGGCCTTTTTTGTGAAAACTTTAAAAATCTAACTGCCCATAACCATTGGGCCAAGGGCTACCAAATTTGGTATGTTGTGACATCTTATAGTCCTCTACCAAGTTTGTTCGGGGGGGGGGGGGGTCGAAAAAATTGAAAATTTGCTTATATAAGGCCTATTTTGTGAAAACTTTAAAAATGTTTACATCTATATCCATTGGGCGTAGGGCTACCAAATTTGGTATGTAGTGACATTTAATAGTCCTCTACCAAGAATGTTCAAATTATGCCCCTGGGATCAAATTTGACCCTGCCCTGGGGGGTCAAAAAATCGAAAATTTGCTTATGTAAGGCCTATTTTGTGCAAACTATAAAAATCTTTTTGTCCATAACCGTATGGCATAGGGCTACCAAATTTGGTATGTAATGACATCTTATAGTCCTCTACTAAGTTTGTTCAAATTAAGCCCCTTGAATCAAATTTGACCGTTCCCCAGGGGTCACAAAATTGAACATATGCTTATATTGGGCCCATTTTGTGCAAACTAAAAAAATCTTCTTGTCCATAACCATTGGGCCTATTTCTACCAAATTCGGTAGGTAGTGACATATAATAGTTCTCTACTTAGTTTGTTCAAATTATGCCCCTGTGAACAAATTCTACCTTGCCCCATGGGTCACAAAAATGAACATATGCTTAAATAAGGTCTATTGTGTGCAAACTTTAAAAATCTTCTTGTTCATAATTATAGAGCCTAGGGCTACTAAATTTGATATGTAGTGATATTTAATAGTCCTCTACCGAATTTGTTCAAATTATTCCCCTGGGCTCAAATTTGACCCGGCCCCGGGGGTCACAAAACTGAACATCTGACGTTTACCAGTGGAGATTACTGCGGCCGTTTGGCTGTGACCAACAACAACATCAACATCTTGTAAACATGAGATAAAACCCTGTCATTTAGTGCCATTTTAGGTCAGATGGTGACTGCTTACAAAGGCATTGAAGTAAAAACATGTGTTATGAATGTTTTTCTTACAAACTGAAAAAAGTCGGGTTTTATTTAAATATGTCGAAAGTGACCATATATCCGGATAAAAATATTTTGGATGACATGTTAATTTCATGTCTTTTTTGTAGTGTTTAAACCAGTTTAATAATATATTATTGATTGTAAAAACACAACTTCCATGAACATAATTATTTCAAGAAAAGTCAATAAATGATACTGCAAGGTAAACTCAAACTTTGTATCCAAGAGAAGGTGTTGAAATTAATAAAGTGCAATGTTCTTAACTATCGTATATGCTGCTTTTTAATAACTAATGATTCATTGTTCCATTTGTGAATCGTGACTCATGAATTGTGATATGATTGTCAATTGCTCAACAATCCATATATATTTCTGACCATTTTATAATTTTCTTAATATAAGTTATGAATTGATCTTAGAAGTCAAATGTATTACTTAATTAAATACATTTATAAATATAAAGAAAATAATCTTTAGATTATAATACTATTCTCAGGCCTGTTGGTCTTAGGGATGGGTGGGTTGATGAGCAATTTCTCCTTTTATCACAATTATTTCTACCCTACCTGATCATTTCCTTCATATTCCATTTTAATTTAATTGACGTCTGCAACCTCTTTCAAATTGGGAAAGTCCAAAATGTGTCGTTTGGTAAAGGGTTAAGGCATTTTGATTCCTATGTGTCTTGTGAATCTGTTTCAAATCAAATGCGTAGATTTGATCTTCAGCATCTAAAAATATGTGAAATAGAAAGAACGACACTATCTTTTGGAGAGATAAATGTACCTACGTTATAAGCAAAGGACCTGTGCAACAATTCCCGGGCTTTTAAATCTGTTTAGTTAACACGGTAGTAACTTTTTTCATATATAAAAATGCTCATCCTTTCAACTTAAAACCCCCAGTGGGACGAGGGATAGAAAGAGAAAGTCACATGCTTGAGTACATTTCAACCCATGCGCATTGCACGTATTTTTTTCGCAAAGAAAAAACAGTGGAGCGATACAAGACCATCATGGCCCTGTTGTTTATACAAACTGCGTAGAACAGAGAACATTGAATTCTGTTGATTTCGGTTAAATGTTTCTTTGGTATTTTAAAAACAGTTATATCGCCAACAATTTGATATTTCTTTTAAAGTCATTTCAAATCAAACACGCCGTATCCGTATCGTTACTGATAGAAGTAAAACATAATACCTTGACTTGTATATTTTTGTTGTTGTGAGAGACCATCTGAGTAAACGCCGAAAAATATATACAAACTTTTTTTTGTCAATGCCCTTTGATCCATTATCGCACTTAATTGGCAGCGCCATCCTGATGTTTCTGTGATTGTCACATCTTTTCACAGTTTGAACACGTACAAAGAGTGCCAATTAGACACTAGAAAAAACACTATCACCCGCTGGACAGTACACAATAAATAATCATATGTTGAGGTTTGTAGCTCCACTGGCCAGAAGCCAGCGGGGCTTATGTCATGGTCATGTGTCCGTCGTGCGTGCGTGCGTGCGTTAACTTTTCCTTAAAACATCTTCTTCTCCTAAACTACTGGTCCAATTCTGATGAAATTTCTCAGTAATGTTTCTGGTATGAACCTCTTTCAATTTGTTCAAATAATTCCCCTGGGATCAAATTTGACCCTGCCCCTGGGGTCACAAAAATAAAAATGTGCTTATATAAGGCCTATTTTGTGAAAATTTTAAAAATCTTCTTGTCCATAACCATTGGGCCTAGGGCTATCAAATTTGGTATGTAGAGACATCTAATAATCCTCTACCAAATTTCTTCAAATTATGCCCCTGTGTACTAATTTGACCCTGCCCCGGGGGTCACAAAAATAAAAATTTGCTTATATAAGGCCTCCTTTGTGAAAACTTTCAAAACTTCTCGTTCATAACCATTAGGCCTAGGGCTATCAAATTTGGTATGTAGAGACATCTAATAGTCCTCTTCCAAATTTCTTCAAATTATGCCTCTGGTGTCAAATTTGACCCTGCCCCGGGGGTCGCAAATTGAACAAATGCTTATATAAGGCCTATTTTGTGAAAACTTTCAAAATCTCCCGTCCATAACCATTGAGCCTAGGGCTATCAAATTTGGTATGTAGAGACATCTAATAGTCCGCTACCAAATTTCTTCAAATTATGCCCCTGGGGTCAAATTTGACCCTGCCCCGGGGATCACAAAATTGAACATATGCTTATATAAGGCCTATTTTGTGAAAACTTTCAAAACTTTTTGTCCATAACCATTAGGCCTAGGGCTATCAAATTTGGTTTGTAGAGACATCTAATAGTCCTCTTCCAAATTTCTTCAAATTATGCCTCTGGGGTCAAATTTGACCCTGCCCCGGGGGTCGCAAATTGAACAAATGCTTATATAAGGCCTATTTATGAAAACTTAAAAAAATCTTCTTGTCCATAACCAATGGGCCTTGGTCTATCAAGTTTGGTATGTAGAGATATCTAATAGTCCCTTACCAAATATTTTCAAATTATGCCCCTGGGGTCAAATTTGACCCTGCCCCGGGGTCACAAAATTGAACATATGCTTATAAAGGGTCTATTTTGTGAAAACTTCACAAATTCTTGTCCATAACCATTGGGACTAGGGCTACAAAATTAAGTGTGTAGTGACATGTAATAGTTCTCTTCTTAGTTTGTTCAAATTATGCCCCTGGGGTCAAGTTTGACCCTGCCCCGAGGGTCACAAAATTGAACATATGCTTATATGAGGCCTATTGTGGGAAAACTTTAAAAATCTTTTTGTCCATAATTGTATGGCATAGGGCTATCAAATTTGGTATGTAGTGACATGTAATAGTTCTCTTCTTAGTTTGTTCAAATTATGCCCATGGGGTCAAATTTGAAACTGCCCCGGGGGTCACAAAATTGAATATATGCTTATAAAGGGTTTATTTTGTGAAAACTTTAAAATCTACTTTTCCATAACCATTGGGTCTAGGGCTACCAAGTTTGGTATGTAGTGACATCTTATAGTCCTCTACCAAGTTTGTTCAAATTATGTCCCAGGGGTCAAATTTGACCCTGCCCTGGGGGTCACAAAATTGAACATACGCTTATATAAGGCCTATTTTGTGAAGACTTTAAAATCTCTTGTCCATAAACATTGGGCCTAGGGCTATCAAATTTGGTATGTATTGAAATCTTATAGTTTTCTACCAAGTTTGTTCAAATTATGCCCCTGGGGTCAAATTTGACCCTGCCCCGAGAATCACAACATTGAACATATGCTTATATAAGGTCTATTTTGTCAAAACTTCAAAAATCTCTTGTCCATAAACATCCAGCCTAGGGCTATCAAATTTGGTATGTAGTGACATCTTATAGTCCTCTACCAAATTTATTCAAATTTATCCCTAGGGTCAAATTTGAACCTGCCCCGGGTTTCACAAAATTGAACATATGCTTATATAATGCCTATTTTGTGAAAACTTTAAAGAATTTCTTGTCAATAACCATTGGGCCTAGGGCTACACAATTTGGTATGTAGTGACATTGTATAGTCGTCCACTTAGTTTGTTCAAATTATGCCCCAGGAGTCAAATTTGACCCTGCTCTGGGGGCTACAAAATCGATTATATGCTTATATAGTGCCTATTTTGTGAAAACTTAAAAAATCTTTCTGTCCTAACCATAAGGCAAAGGGCTACCAAATTTGGTATGTAGTGACATTTAATAGTTCTCAACCAAGTTTGTTCAAATAATGCCTCTTGGGTCAAATTTGACCCCGCCCGGGGGTCACAAAACTGAACATACGCTTATATGGGGCCTATTTTGTGAAAACCTTAAAAAAATTCTTGTCCATAACCATTGGGTTAGGGCTACCAAATTTGGTATGTAGTGACATCTAAGAAACCTCTACCATATTTGTTCAAATAATGCCTCTTTGACCCTGCCCTGGGGGGTCACAAAATTCAATAAACGCTTATAAAGCGCCTATTTTGTGAAATCTTTAAAAATCTTCTTGTCGAAAACCATTCAGACAATGGCTACCAAATTTGGTATGCAGTAACATCTTATAGTCCTCTACTTATTTTGTTCAAATTATGCACTTTGGGTCAAATTTGACCCTGATCTGCGGGTCACAAAATTGAACATTATATACGCTTATATCTTGCTTATTTTGTGAAAACTTTAAAAAATATTCTTGTCCTTAACTCTAGGACCTAGGGCTACCATATTGGTGTGTACATGTTGTGAGATATAGTAGTCCTCTACAAAGTTTGCTCAAATTTTGCCCTTGGGGTTAAATTTGACCAAGCCCAGGGGGTCACAAACGTGAACATGTGCTTAAATAGGGCCTATATTTATTTAAGTATTTGCACATGCAGATAATATTTGTTTCAGCCTTTTTCAGCAGTGGAGCGATACAGGGCCATCATGGCCCTCTTGTTTTTTGTTGTTGTTTTTTTTTTTGGGGGGGGGGGGGGGCGTGAAAACCAAGAGAAATGCATGTACATTATACATCATCATCAAATTTATTGAACTCTGCGAACGCTAAGTGCTACATTGATATACTCGTGTTTTTTTTTCAGCAAAACAAACACAATGTTTAATGGCTTTAATATGATGTAATAACAACATATTATATAACAAGATGTCATAATAACATGTACTTAAAAATAGAACAGTATTGTATTTCCGATTTCCGGCTTATCAATTATTGTGAATGTATGTACAACGCTCGGAAAGTAACGCGAGTAACACGAGTTATCCGCATTGGAGCCTGAAATAGAAAATAAATAAGTAAAGCATAATTTATTCCAAATAATAAGACGTAATCTACCGATTACATTTAACTAGAGCTGCAAAGATTCGATCCGATTCATCGAAAATCGATTCGAAATGCTTCGATTCGATTATGATACCAAACCTACCAAATTCGATTCGATTCTTTAACATATATACACATATATATAAATAGATACGTTAAGCACGCTGTATTCCGACTATTGATACGGGAAGGTTTTATCTTTACCTGTAATTACGCCGCGCGCGATTAGTTGCTTATTACTTTAGTCATCCAATCGATAAGCGCGTTACGGTCTACTTTCGGAGAAAGCGTCAAAATGGCTGAACAAGTTGTTGCCGACAAATTGAAATTATCAGATGCGCCTTAGAAGCTAAAATCAAAAGTTTGGCAGTATTTTGGGTTTTGGAATCGTAGCCCTACAGATCAAGCAAAGTGCAAACGGTGCTTCACGGATGTGGCGTACGCTAAGTCCGGCTCAACCACTAATCTAATGCAACATGTCAAACGCAAACATAACGTTGATTTAGCAAGACTAAGAGGTCGCACAAGTGCAACTACTGAAGTCGCGAGCCAGAAAAGTAGTTCTATTTCTGTTGGAATTTTGTTAAGTTTATTAGAGAATGTGATTTGTCCTACAGGTAACAGGTGATGCTGTCATGGCACAATGGTAGACATGCTTATAGCGGTTTTGGGTAAAAGTATAATAGTGATAGTACTACCATTCCACTGATTCCAGATACGTTCTTATGATTATTTTTTTATTTTTTTTATTATTGTGTTTTCAACACAATCTTCTAGTGAGAAGTTTTTATATTAAAATTCATAATTTGCTATTCTTTTTTATGTGTTTTATTGAAATCATATTTGAACAGAAATGTTAATTTTGAGGCATAAGAGTGAATATATGATAAAATTAGGTTTGAAGATGAATCGAATCGAAAAAATCGGTATCGGAATGTCTGAAATCGAAATCGAATCGAGCTGTTGGTGAATCGTTGCGGCTCAATATTTTGCTAAACACTGTTAACAAAAGGGCTACACGTTATAATTCATAATGAAATGCAAAAATAAGTATTAACATAATTAATAACGTCAATTAACACACACGGTAAGATCAAAGATTAAATGGAAAACTAATATTTCTCGTAAATTAGTTTTTTCTAAATCTAATACCATGTTTAGAGAAACAAGGTATTTATAACCGACCAATGACGAAACACTATGCAACTTTCAATTTACACAGTGCTACGCTACATGTATATGGCAACAATATGGAATTTAAACAGTGGTAGTGTATTCGGGCCTGGAATATAATTGATTGTAAATTTTAATAAACATTCTGCTAATGCAATAAGCTAAATAATGTTTACATGTTATGTTCAATAATTATTGCATGATCATTCTGCGCTGTTATATTAATTTAGGGCTGTTAAAGCTTCCGACATTACTTCATCAAGTTCATGTCGGAACGGGAGTATTTTAGCTAATATGCCCATTGTATAAAACAACAACAAAAGCTTTATTATTGCAATGTACAATGTAAGTGTATACATATATGTTACATGTAATGAAGTGTAACCCTCAATGTAAATCGCTTAAAAAGGTGAACCACGGCGGTTCGCGGTGATTTGCGGTGATTCGCGCTGATTGCGTAACAGCGAGATACATCGCGCGACGGTCACCATGGAGTCGCCGAGACATCACCCAAATTTTCTTGTCGCTCGGAATCACCGCGATTTGTCACGTCGCATCGAGTGCGGTGATGCGAGAATCGCGGCAAAAATCACGGGTCTCGTAGTGTACTACAAAACAATACTTTTCCCATCAAAGTCTGCTATACAAGGACGATTACATTATACCGTCCCAAACGCGTGCACATACGACAGAATCAATATAAACACAATTCAACACTCGTAATCGAGTCAATTCACTATAAGTTAATACTTGTATCTATTGCATGTTATCGTGCCGTTGAGAGATGGTATTTTGTAACATGGTACATGTATACTCCACTTCATTGCTTTTAAGTTTTAGTTGTTATGCGCTGTATGCGTCAATTATTTACTCTCCCTTCTAAGTGATTATTGTTCGGCGTTATGTTAAGTTTGTCATGCCATTAAACTGTTGTAAACCTCACATGCTTTGCATTAACAGTTCCGATACTGTAACAAACTTATAATCATGTTTTAATGTACAATGCAGTGTTGTATGTGTTGTCCTGTGTTGTAATTGCAATAAATGGATTGCCTTAAATAAAAAATAAGCTTATCTAACTAGTATATATATGTCACCGTTTACCGAAATCGATACGGATAATCTGAATTAAAAGTGTGCATTTGGGGTTCGCAATAAGGCAACTCTTTAGTTTAATCAAATTGCCAAAAATAAATCTTTGATAATGTGGCTTATATAATCATTTATAACTGAATTTCTTACATAATAAAAGATTCACACATTCTTTTTACGGCATGCATATTGCTCTACCATTTATTTCGCTAAATTCGAGGTTCTGATAATTTTATATTAATTTATTTTTTATAGTGCATTTGCAGATACATAAACGCCAGATTGGCCTGATTTATTTTCCCTCATATGTCTGAATTGGGCGATCTGCTTCGTACCTTACTCCATTTAAAATGATGATGCGCACTGGTTGAGATTATCTAATTCGTCGTAATATTATCACTGCGCCTTATAGACATGGGCGAAAACAGGCGTTACATTTTACGTATTTGTTCGGGTGTTGGAATATCTTGAAACTCGAAATTTAATGACAAACAAACAATTAATTTCACAGCATGATGTTTAACAGTATCTTTCTGTCACTACAAATACGCGCTTAATCTTGGAGCGAAAGTAAAAATGTCGAACGAATGTGCAAATAAGCCGTAAATAAATTGGTTTAAATTTATAATGTGACGCTGATTTGCTGCATTAGCAAACATTAATGTATGTCAGTAAAATAGCACACTTGTATTTGATCTATTATAACACTAACATCTACAACAACAACAGCCACAGCAACAACAGCAGCTACTATATCTACTACTACTACTATTACTTCCACTACAACAGCAACTACTATTACTAATACTACTACTATTACTACCACTACTATTACTGCTGCCGACACGACTACTAAATCTACTACTGCTACTACTATTTAAAATAATTATGAAAGTGATAATACTTTTCGATTCACATCTCGTCCCGTTAAAAAGCAGCCAGAATTATTCACCGTCTTAATGAGCAAAAAATGGTCGATATTCTCCGTTGGCTATATAGTATATATCTCCTGTATTATTAATGTATCGCAAATCATTGACGACAAGCCAAAGGTATAGCTATTATTTCATTTTTACACAAGAGGAGATAACCCCGTAATCCCATGTGATATCCCCCGATGTTGTATCAGGGATTAGGGAGTCAACGGATACAGATACTTGGGTCTTCACTCAGTTGACAAACGCAGCTCTGTTTGACCCTTGGGATCGACGAGTAATCTGCCATTGTCAACTTCGGGCAAAAATAAATGAGCCATTATAAAGCTTTGATGACGCTGAGATTAACCTGTGATTGTGACGAGGTTGAACCGCGTGGTTTCCGTATGAAAGACAAATACGAGAATTTATACACGGGACTGGCAACTTGTTTCGCAGTTACATTTCGTTAGATTTGTTTGATTTAAACAAATGAGGTTTTCTTAGGTACACAGTTCAATAAAAATTACATATCTTCACTGTTCAATCTCGCCCTTAGTCACTGAGTTCAGTTTTGCTTTGGGAAAATGAGACATATCGCATGTGCCTCGAGTTTCGTCCCATATAAGCATGAGTAGTCCGCATAGACTTATCAGGAATAATCGTTTCCGCATTTATGGCATTATATCGTTTGAAAGGAAGTCTTTTATTAGAGAAACTCCAGTTTATGCGGAACGTGTTGTCCTTGATTAGCCTGTGAAGACTGCACGGGCTTATCTGGAACAAACCTTTTGCACCTGCATTAATACCAATTTTACATAGCACCCTTCATGCCTGAAACGTAAACATGTGATATAGTATGAGATACAAGTACAGATCCCATCACATAATTATCCCTCTGTACATGATCCCACTAACAAAGATCCTTGTAGCAATGGTCATGATTCGTGCTGGCAATGCAACGCCACTTACATCAACAGATTAAATACAACCATACTACTTATAGTGATTCTTATCGAAGATGTCAAAGACAGTTCTTTCTATTTCTATTCGGTCTTAAGGATGGCCTTAAGTGAAATGGTCGTTATTTGCAATGAATCGACGCGCGCCTCACATAATTGATCAACATTTAAGCATGGCACAATAGTGCATACGGAACATGACACTGGTAATAACAGTCAATATTAACAACTGCCTCGACATGACAATATTTTCACTGACCAGGAATGGACATCACGGTTGCTAGGCAGACACGATATCCACTACGCAACGCAACCATACTGAACAAGTTTTGGTCGGATATTCCATGAGCACGATTATAAAAACAAGAGACTAATTATGTGTACCAGAAAATCACAAAAACTGCAGGATTGACGAAAACGAATGGTCGTCGAAATTGGAACTAGGCCATAATGTTTGGTATTCGGGTAATGTAACACCTGGCTTTTGGTCACATTCTTTGTCAACGGTGTCAAAACCTTGTGGTCAAGGCATATGTCAGCCAAGGTGTGAAGGCCTCCTACAAATTATATCAGATGATTTAATTTAGATAACGACTTCAACTGAGATTAGCTAATTGTCATCAAGCATCTGTGAAATAAACCGTTTTGGGCAGCTAGCATTAATAAGATAAATTGAAAAGAAAGGTGCAAATATGACGATGATAAGGATAAATCCTCTAACTTTGATTCGGCATTTTCATCAAGTGTCCAGCCATTAAAACTGTATACATATTAGACTGACTATCTATTGCTCTTATTTTTTTCGTCTTCGGTACGTATGATACGGAGTACCCTATTACAGATTTATTGGTTATAGCTTAAAAATTAAATACAAGCTTAAAATAATTGTGTCTCAAACCTAATTCGCTCATTTTGTGTGCGATTACATATACATGAATTCAAAGTCATCTGTAATTGTTTTTCCATCAATCCCGTGTTCGGCATTTTCTTAACTTTGTTATAACAGCTCAACAACATCAATAAACAGTTTAAAAAATACAAATGCGTTTAATTACTATATCAATCAATCTACAATACTATAAACTGAAGTAACTCGTAACGAACATACTTTTAGACGCGAGGAATAGCCACAAAAACAAAAGACAATACAAACGCAACTATAATGATTCCCGCTCTTTGAAAACAGGGTTAAATACGTGCGCGTTAAATGTCGTCACAGTCAAGCCTGTGCATTGCGCACAGGCTAATCAAGTCGACACTTTCCGTTTATATGGAAGTCCCTTCTAAACAAAAATCCAGTCTGGGCGGAAAGTGTCGTCTATGATTAGCCTGTGTGCACATGTATTAAGCACACTTGTCCCAGAGCTAGCCGCATATATATCAAACTTGGTGATAATAATTTACTGAAGAAATTCCTAGTACTACAACTGTCCTATACCGACCACACATCCAAATTAACATTACAATAGATATAAATAAGGCTAGGCTAATAACGGTTACCGATGTATAAGATTACATAACCGCACCTTTGTAAAAAGTTAGAAAATGAGCTCCGTATCAATATTTTTTTGTTCGTTTTGACCTGAGGGTAAGTTGCTTCGGAAAGCATATTACATTAGAAAATCACGCAGTTTTAACTGTTTTAAGACATTTGGCGGATAAGGGCACTTTTACGGTAATTTTGATAACGTTTAGCATTTAATATCGCATAATACCTTTCCTATACTAATCGGTCGAAACCTTTTCAAAATATGCTAGCGAGTGCATTTAAATAGAAAATACTATGTTAGTGTGATTGTGTACTTAATTTTATCCCACGAGTGAAGAAAGGTTTACATGGCGAGGCTTGCAGAGCACAAGTACACAATCACACTAATATAGTATTCTATTTATCCTACAATATTGTTTTATTTAATTTATTCCTAAAATAAAAGCAAAAACACATGAAATTAACTGAATCTTACATTGCGTAGTAATATTTATTGTGATCTTTCCTGTTTACGGAAATCGAAATAGTCCTTAAGAATTCCACGCAAAAGAAAAGTAACGAGACAAAATATCGCTATACGCCTCGATTCAAATTTAATCAGCGTTCCAAATGTAACACACTCAAGTAGAACACAGACGGCTGTGTTCAAACTACAATTCGTGTTTCAGCACTGTAAAAAATAAAAAAAAACAAACATAGCTCCCGCCATTTTGAAATTTACAAAATGTGTAGACACATACCGTGGCTACGTGAAGCATGATTCAGTATTTATTCCCGCCGATATTGTTAATTTTAGTCTTTAAACAACTCTTCTGTTTACACACTTTATACTTACTTACATAAAATTATTGTTCTACTCACCGAAGTTGTATAATAACCACGCCCATGTTTATTTTCTTAATTTTTAATTTGCTTCCATGACGAGTTAAAATTCTAGACAAATTTCTTCATCGCCATCCAATTTTTCCATTTTAAAGCACTGGATGTAAGCAGGCAATTCTTTGTGGATAGACATTCTTTGATCGACTGACAAAGGAACGACTAAACCATCAAAGAAATTACCATTTTAATTCGACATCGATTTCCTTCGAAAAGTTAAAGAACAATTCACTGACACTTTTCTTAAATTTAATCCATCAATTGGTCAACAAAACATCGCGTTATTTGAGTACATTCGACATTTTAACTAAATCGAAAATGCAGTCTCACCAGTTTCATTCCAGTTTTATATCCAAACACTGTGTTTTTCACATTCATAATAGTATAGTAATCCATCGTAAACACGCACACACTCGTTAACTCGTTAAAAGACTGCGTACTCAATGACCTCAATGACGCAATCAGGGGTGAAAGGCCAAAAAAACTAGTCCCTACGTAATGTTCTTAAAATAATTGTGGATGAAACCTGATCTAAAAAAACTGTGGAGGAAACCTTATCTTTTCTTTATGAGTCGTATTTGTTCTATAAAATCATTTAGCTGTAGGATAAAACCTAATTTGATTTATCTAAATGTTTGCACTTATGGGCTCATAACGTGTTTAAATACTCTAAATATTGCTGACTGCTGCACCATATGTATTTTGTCGTGATTTAAGATTCATTCTCCGGACGGATCGTTTGACGGACGGATAAACCTATTTTCTATTCAAATCTATAATCCACTGCGGTAAAAGACATACAAAATATGAAAAGCTCTTACACATATTCATGCTGATGACATTTTAGCGTAAATCGATTAATGCGTATCACGTGTTTGACGCGTATACAATCCTATTGAATTACATTGGATGATGAGTTGTTTAATATTGTATTATAATTGACAAAACATTATCTCGACAAACACGAACATAATGACCAATCCGACAACGAGAAGCGGTCCCAAAGTCTAACGGACAACTGTTCGAGTTGAAAATATTCACACAGCCGTAGATAGTGTATCATTTGAATTACTATCAAATTTACTAAAACAAGAGATTTTCGCCCTATCATTGGTATTTGAAATATTCGGGGTTATGGTCTGTGAAAATATTGATACGGTATTTTGATTTTGATTCGTTCTCAATCGTGTGTGGTTAATTTGAGTAATTTAATGTGAGTACATGATGTTGAATTTTTCTAAGAAAACAAAATGATTTGGGTTTGGTTTACATTCTTAAACATGGGCTGCGTATACTTAAATTTTTTAAGTGACTAAACGACTGAATTCATATACAGTATTGATATTTAGCAATACATAAAACAATTGACAGCGACTACATTTAACTGTTTTTGTATTTCACGGAGCAAATTTATACATATCTATTACATGTTATTGTTTAATAATATGTTGGGCGCAATAGTACTACTTTATTGCAAATTTAAATCAACGCTTACATATCTGAAGAAACGATATTGTAAGTAAATCTAATTACTGATTAAAACCATCGCCAAACGGCTAGAAAGGAATAATAAACCGCAGACAAAAATATCGCGAATATAGATCAACATGGCTTGCTTCAGTGCAAAACCGCGCGCGTTTTCCGTGGATGAATTGTTAAACCGGAAGCAGCAGGCACGGGAGGCCGCGGACGCTGCTGAAACTCTGAGCCAAATGGGCGACTCTATTGAAGTGACGGAGCGACATGCGGCAGTCAGGAAGCGACTTGTGAATGATATAAACCTTAGAGGGGATTCCAGGGACGGATGTCCGTCTAATCCAGCCATGGAACCATGCGACTCTACTGATGAGCTTCTTGTTCTCCGTAAAACACGCGATCTGACACTGGTTGCGGACACTCCCAATACAGTTGACACAAGTGGTGAGGAGACGCGAACAGGAATTCATGGTCGGCACTCCCGGTACCAGGACGCAGAGTCTCTGTAATCTTCCATGGGTGAAGAGCCGGGATGTGCCCATCAGACCGTAGTTGAAACGACTGGTGGGATTTTGAACATTGTTTACATACATTGCTGAACGTTTTGTTATAAATTGAGTTGCACAATGAAATTCCAAACATTTTTTTACGCATAGAATTTCGATAATTTACATAAGTAAAAAGACTTAAATATTAATGACGATTATTTAAATAGACCAACATTTTCATTGTAAATGAACCGATTGTTTAATTACTTATACATTCGAGATTGTGGGTATTTAAATGAAGTTGTGTTTTGTATATAAGAAAACTTACTATTAAGATCTTCATATGACCTTCTATTTAATTTTAAATCTTGTTTTATTTAAAAAATTAAGACAGTTTGTTAATTTTGATAACATTAAAATAAATTACTAATATGGCGCAAAACTGCAATATTTACATGATGACATCAAAATAAATGCGCTTACAGTGAAACAGTCAAGAAGATAAGAATTTATTTATTTGATTTTTATTTTTCATGTGTATTTTTTAATGCATGCCTTTTAACTGAAGATTTAATTTGCATGTTCGATATACATCCCAATATATATGGATAAACATAATCTTTAAACAAATAAACGGACCAATTCGTCCTTTACCGGTTAAAAAAATATAAGCATGTTTTTTTTCTATTATATAAATTAACTTAAACCAAACTGTAGTTTCATGTTAAACCGCATTCATTGAAACACGTCTTATGTCAAATATCCCGAAATGTATTTTGAACTGCAGTTTTCTCACTGTAACTGTACCGACGTAGTATGATACATATATATATATATATATATATATATATATATATATATATATATATATATATATATATATAACAAATTCGTGAATTTGAATTGCCAATGTTCATTAAATATACAGTGATATTAAATATCCGACAAGTGCAACGACGTGTCAACGCTCAACACTTTGTTTATAAAATAGTCATGTTTTCTGACATTTATTATAAATGTTATACAGTATATATTGACTCTAACCTTTCATCATTGTAACATGTGCATTTACAATCAAGTGGTTGATATTTCACATCTGTTATTTTGCATAGTGTTGATTTAACTTAAAATGTACGATTGTGTTTTAAATCGATCTATATTATATATTTACAAATGACAGGTGAGTACTGAATGTGTATAAGCTAATTATTTATTGCAATTTTTAAAATGTCAATGTTATAAAGATTATAAGGTTTATCATGTTGTACCTTGCATGTCAATCATGTAACATCATTAATAATGTGCGTTTAGTTTCTTGGCGATGATTTATTGTTCGCATTATATTCTGAGCCGCGATCTAGGAAAACCGGGCCTATTGCATGCGCGAAAAGTGTCGTCCCAGATAAGCCTGTGCAGTCCGTTCAGGCTAATCTGAGAGGAAACTTTCAGCACATACAAGGTAATGGTGTATTAGAGACTTCCTTAAAACCAAACAATTCCATTAAAACGGATAGTGCGGTCCCTTCATGGCCTGTGAAGACTGCACAGGCTAATCTTGGACGATAATTTGCACAAAAACCTCAAACCAGTTTTCTTCCGGAGCGCGGCTCAAATGAATTTGAATAATTGGAATACTACAAAATTAAAAATACAAGTTTTACTGTAGGCCTTGCATAATTGTTTGATTCTATCACTACATAACCTTGAGTGTATTATAAAATAATAACAACACATTATAACGTGACTGTTACAAAAAGTGAAACTATTTAGTCTACTCAAATTTAAAATTGTCCGTCTGCAAATATTCTTCGAACAGGTTAAAATAACCTTACTATGTTGATAATAAGTATCTGTTGTTTTGGTATTAAACATGTTAAGACTGCAAAACTATATGTCTACCGGGTATAGTAAATTTGAAAAATAGAGTTAAAAGAATAAACTAGTTAATTTGAGTAGAAACATCATCATCGTACACAAAGCAGAAACTCTGTACTCGTGCTTTTACATGTTGTCATTACCATGTACTAACCTCTGTTGCAGACAACCATGGTGACGTCATCAAGATTGAGTTATGTCAAGGTGACCTCTGGCAGGCCTTTCACTCACTCGGGACAGAGATGATCATTAATAAGACTGGAAGGTTATTATACCTTAATTGTTAAGCCATTGTATAAACGAAGATGCTTATCAAATATCGTACGATTTGATTAAATTACGACTAACTGGAAAAGTTTCAAAAAACAACATAATGCAATTTCTAAAGGTCTGTCAACCTAACTGCGCAGCTTATTAAATACAGTATATTTAACTTACTAATTACAAAGAGGGTTAATAAAGAAGTGAAAGCAACACAATAATGTCATGGTACAACATGTACCCGGTATATAGAACAAGTGCAAAAAAACGGCGAAAAGCAACAGAAAACGGTTAAATACGCGTTTCTTATACAAAGAAACTGAATGCTTTCTTTATAATATGAAAACTGGTAATTTCGAATTAAAAACACAAAAAAAGAACAAACAACACCATTTATTCTTGCAGACGCATGTTCCCCGCGCTTCGGATCCGGGTTTCCGGTTTGAAGAAACTCACAAAGTACAGAGTCGCCATGGATTTCGTGCCTGTGGACAAACACAAGTACAGATACGTGTACCGCAGGTTAGTGATGTTTAAACATTAACTTCAAAACATTTTATGAAGTTGTTTTCGCATGTGAAAATATACCAACAAAACAGATACTGTTTTATTCCACTTTACAGCGAATTTGGTTGATTAAAGCCCCGTTTATTAAATTGCTGCTATAAACCACGACACGAACTGTCGACAAATTGACGTCATAAATTCATCGAAATCATCCAGTTAAATTAATTTTGTTTAAGTAAAACGTTTTACTGAATAAAAGTGGGATTACTAGAATAATATATTAGTGTTGATTATATATCAGGTTTATCATGCTCGGCACGAAAACGAAAACGCACCTGCTAAGGCTCGTGCTTTTTGTTTTCTAAGCCTCGCATGATAAACATGATCTATATTCAATACTAACCTATTATTCTCTATATTACTCATAATAATGCCCGTCTTTTAAAATGCGCACTGAACAGTTACAAATGCTAACTTTTCAACTAAAATACGATAGTAATAATAAACCATGTATTTCTACGTATGTTTACGGTGTAATTACTTAGTTGAACTTGTTTGTCATATATTTTTAAGAAAAGAATCTCCTTACTTACTTTCCCTTCAGTATGAATTTGCCGCTAGAGGCACTCTAGAAGCACGAGGTTTTCGTGCATGGTTAAAACGTGGTCAGTTTTCGTCATTCAGCTTTGGGAACTCGCACGGTATACATGTTATTTTTCGGCTGGGGTTTACACAATGGACGACATGGAGCGAGCAACGTGTTCGGAAGACATAAATAACAATTTAAAGGAAATTCTGTTTGAATTAAAGAAACAGCAAGTTGATATAACTTCTTTGAAACAGCAAGTTAGTTTACCAGTGTCGTCTAAACAAGACCATAATGACATTAAATGGAAATATGAGGGAAACAAACAGCAATATGATTTCAATTGTGATGTCCATGAAGGAATCAAGCAATGCATGTGGGCAATTGAAAACCAGAAAAGCGACTACGCAAAGGAAGTTTTATCGGAGGTTGCCAAGAAAATTCACGCGAGAAATAAACACATAAGGATAGCGGAAACGTCAAAAGGCGGGTGGGAAACTGTCAAACAGTATGAACAGAACCCCCTCGCGAGTGACTCAGATGACGAGTCGAGAATCAATAGGGCGGATTCTAAAGCTCTAAAGAAAAAGAAGGTTAAGCAGGCGAAGTTAAAGAAAAAGCCAGCCGTCCTGTATTGACACTCGGACGCACTCCGTCAGTTGCTTGAGGGACAGGCAGGAACACGTCCGGCGCCGTACCCGTTACCACAGAGGCCCACACCACCGTCGATTGGTTCTTTTCGTGGCTACTCTGGATGGGGTCCCCGGCTCGGGCCATGCTTCGCGTGTGGACAGGTCGGTCACATCCGGCGGACGTGCCCCACCACCAGAGGCAGCAAGCGAGCGCTCAGGCCAGGAAGTACTGACGCCACTGAGGCGAGCCCACCCGTGACCGAAAGTGCTGTATTTAAAGATGAGTATTACATTCATGAACAAAATGACAGATTTACTAATGATTATTTTATTTACGAGCAAGGTCAGAAAGACATTATTGTTAAAAATAGATTGAAAGAACATATCCAATTTTGGAAAACATTGGCGCCAATCAATTTATTATTGATTCTATAGAACACGGTTATAAGATTCCATTTTATTCTTTAACCGAAAGCTTATTGCTTAAAAACAATAAATCAGCACGTGATAATAGGGAGTTTGTAAGGAAAGCAATTACAGGTTTGTTAGATCGGGATTTGGTAGAAAAAACAGATGCCCCTCCTCGTGTTGTTAATCCACTTTCTGTATCCATTCAAAGTAATGGTAAAAAGCGTCTCATTTTGGATCTGAGATGGGTAAATAAACACGTATGGAAAAAATCGGTTAAATATGAGGATTTGAGATTAGGTTTGATGTTTGTTAAAGAAGGGGGATTTATGATAAAGTTTGATATACATTCTGCTTACCATTTTGTGGATATATATCCTGAACATACAACTTACCTTGGGTTTTCTTTTGAAGATGATCATGGTGTAGTTAGTTACTTTAGGTTCAAGGTTCTTGCATTCGGGTAGGGTGTAGCACCTTATTTTTTCACTAAGCTTACAAGGCCACTTATAGCAAAGTGGAGGGGCGAAAATAAACGAGTTATTATGTTCTTGGATGATGGTTTTGGTACACATGATAATTATGAGGAGACGAAAAAGCTTGCGTCTGATACAAAGCAAGATTTGCTTCTCTCTGGGTTTATCCCTAATGTAGATAAATGTATCTGGGAACCAGTACAGGAAATGGAGTGGCTGGGTGTTAATATTAATATGAGAGAGTTTTCAATAAGAATTCCTGAAAGAAGAATTAGCAAGGCTATGAATACCATCAATAGTTTATTGGGCTCTGTATATTTGCCAGTAAGAAAGGTAGCTAGTTTGATTGGTCAAATTATTTCTATGAGTATTGTAATTGGCCCTGTAGCTCAAATAATGACCAGATATTTGAGTATCGATGTTGCGAAAGAGTGCACGTGGAATGCGTACGTTAAGTTGTCAATCGATAGTGTAGAGCAATTGGCATTTTGGAGAGAAACGCTCAATTTGCTTAACAAAAGATTGCTTGTTGTTACTGGCGCGTGTTCAAAAGTAGTATACAGTGATGCATCTGCTGTGTCTTATGCCGGATATGAGGTAGGGACGGTGAATGGTGTGGCGCATGGGTCATGGTCGTCAGAGGAGACTAAAATGTCTTCTACTTGGCGGGAACTTTGTGGAGTTTATAGAGTTTTAAAGTCATTAATTGATGTGCTTGCAAGTCACCGCGTTAAATGATTTACAGACAATCAGGGAGTTTGTAGTGTATTTAAAAAAGGTTCTATGAAAAAGGATCTACAAGATTTAGGTATCAAAATATTCCAATTAACAGCGAAAAATTCAATTCATTTAGAAGTTGAATGGATTCCGAGAGAAGAAAACGGTTTGGCAGATTATTTATCTAAGATTGTAGAGACGGATGACTGGGGAATTGGTTTAAATGTATTTGAAATGTTGCAAAGTAAATGGGGCCATTTAGATGTAGATGTTTTTGCGTCAGAACATAATGCTAAAGTTTTAACATTCTTTAGTAGATTTTGGTGCCCTAAATCTGCAGGTATCGATGCATTTACATTTGACTGGAGTATGTTTTTTGGGTTGTACGTTCCTCCTGTTACTCTAATTCCCAGAGTTTTGAGTAAAATGGCGTATTGTAAAGCGAAAGGCGTTTTGGTTGCGCCAGAATGGAAATCGGCTAGTTTTTTCGCCACTTATATGTGATAATTCTGGCGACTTTAGTGCATTTGTTAAAGATTTTATCTTTTTGCCTACAAATAAAGATTCATATACACCATGCAGAAATGGTGTTGGAATATTTGGTACAGAAAACCTGCGGTTCAGAATGATTGCTTTTTTCGTTGAGTTTTAAAGGCTCTACTCGTCATGTGTAATTTACCATATCATGAATAAGGTGTTTCCCTATATAACTAATTCTGTTTTTGCCCTAAATTCAAAAGAGGGAGCACGAGGTTTTCTGGCACGAGGTTTTCGTGCATGGTTAATGAGTATGCGCTGAGGTGTACAGCGGTTATGGCGCTTGCCATTTTACAGTGACCTGTAACACACAAGGTGTGGGAAAGTGTAAGCACGATACGAGGTGTCGGTATCGGCTGTAGTGGTTGTAATAGAAATTGGAATGTATTTGTCTATTTTTAAATGTGTGTGTTTATGTTGAATTTTTTATTAACACGAAGTTGTCGGTTTACATATGTTGTTAATTTTACTCGTGAATGAGTATGCGCTGATGTGTTCAGCGGTTAAGGCGCTTGTCTTAATTGAAGCCACAGTGGCTTGTTACACACCAGCACCCGATTGTATAAACGCTGGTTAAAGTTACCGCTCGGTATTATTCAAACCTTGGTAACTTTGCGGTTATTCAGGTATAGTAACCTTCAAGGTAACTCGATTGTATAAACACGATATGCCGCAAAGTAACCTAACCGCGCATAGTGGAATTTAACCACCGGTAACTTTAACCAAAACATTCCCACAATGCATTTTCTAATGACTTTATTTTCGCGCGAAGTGTCACGCTTATAAACAGCGACATGTATTGTTTTTATCAAATTCATTTACAAATGAATTCACAATAAAATAAAGTGTAAATTTTAACTATGAGTTCATCAAAATGACCAGGGACAAATTGATAATGATGTCGGGATTTGCATCATTTAGCGGAATCCCTGGTGCTTTCAAACTGCAAGAGAGTGCTTACAACGACGTCTATTCTTCTAGTTGTTCTAGATGTAACATAAAAATTATACATGGTCGTCGTAACATGCTAGACTATTCTTTTAATTTGGCTTATGTTTACAATAAACTTACTTACTTTTTTGTACAATAAGGGAATTTACCATAGACAAATAAAACATTGTTCAAGTTTAAATACATCTTTGTATGCAGAAATCTGCAAAAGCAACCGAGTTCACCAACGGCTATTATTTGTGTCGTGTTCTGAGAAAACTGGGCATAATGCATGTGCGTAAAGTGTCGTCCCAGATTAGCTTGTTAAGTTCGCACAGGCTAATCAGGGACGACACTTTCCGCCCAAAATTGTTTTTTTTTCTAAGAAGGGACTTCATTTTTACAAAAATGTCATAAAAGCGGAAAATGTCGTCCCTGATTAGCCTGTGCGAACTGCACAGGCTAATATGGGACGACACTTTAAGCACATGCATTATGCCCATTTTTCTCAGAACACGACACATTTGATAAACTGCTCCGGTTCATTTTAACAGCAGTAATGTACATAGAGTACATGACGTAGGGTGTGACGGAGAAGAAAGTTGATTGAGTTCTCATTTGAATATAATGATATGATGACATAAGGGTCTTGATTTAACTATGCTAAAATAATTATCAAAGACCCTAGATGCAAACTCGTCAATTATTGAATTAAATGGATTATTTATAGATTTTAAAGGATTATTAAAGGTAAGATACTTGTTCGAACGTGTTTTGTTTTTTGTTTGTACTTTTGTTGTTCCCTGTTCTCGGAGAAATGATTTTAACATGGGCGCCAGTGATGCATCGGATCACACACGGCATACCCATATCAGAATATAAGAAACACGTTCTGTGCGTCCTGAAATTCGTCGTCCGAAGTCGGAAATCGTATTGCCCTGTAAATTAAGTCAAATAAAGTGTCAGTCGCTGCAATTTGTTGTTTACTCGTCGAAATTGTCAAGGTCGTCGACGGTTAGCTTTTAAAATGTCGCGCGCCGCGGCCATTTTGTGTAAGATACCTCTCGGTTACTTGTACTTACCCACCTAGGGAAGCAGGGTATGTTTTAACTGGCTTTTAACCGATCGGTATAACTAACCAAATTTTATACAAACGCTTACCGACCAATAACCAACATGTTACCGACTTTAAACCGCCGGTATGTGGTTAAACGCCGGTTTAACTGTTTATACAATCGGGTGCAGGTGTGGGGACGTGCGTTTAAGCACGGTGCGACGTGCCGGTATCGGTTGTCGTGGTTGTATTATAAATTAATGCATTTCTGTTGTTGTTGTTTTAATGAGTGTGTTAATGTTAAAAATTTTATAAACACGAATTTGTGTGTTTAAATATGTTGTTAATTTTACTCGTGAATGAGTATGCGCTGATGGTTCAGCGGTTAAGGCGCTTGTCTTAATTGAAGCCACAGTGGCTTGTTACACACCAGGTGTGGGAACGTGCTTTTAAGCACGGTGCGACGTGCCGGTATCGGTTGTCGTGGTTGTATTATAAATTAATGCATTTGTCTGTTGTTGTTGTTTTAATGAGTGTGTTAATGTTAAAGTTTTTTTAAACACGAATTTGTGTGTTTAAATATGTTGTTAATTTTACTCGTGAATAAGTATGCGCTGATGGTTCAGCGGTAAAGGCGCTTTTCTTAATTGAAGCCACAGTGGCTTGTTACACACCAGGTGTGGGAACGTGCGTTTAAGCACGGTGCGACGTGCCGGTATCGGTTGTCGTGGTTGTATTATAAATTAATGCATTTGTCTGTTGTTGTTGTTTTAATGAGTGTGTTAATGTTGAAGTTTTTATAAACACGAATTTGTGTGTTTAAATATGTTGTTAATTTTACTCCTGAATGAGTATGCGCTGATGGTTCAGCGGTTAAGGCGCTTGTCTTAATAGAAGCCACAGTGGCTTGTTAAACACCAGGTGTGGGAATGTGCGTTTAAGCCGGTATCGGCTGTCGGGTTATTAATATACATTGGGATGTATTAGTTTGTTTGAACTTTTTATAAACATACATTTGCGTGTTTACATCTGTTTTTTCAGAGACATTCAGATGACATAAACGCGCTGCCTAACGTCTTGGTGGGGGGAGTGTCCTTGCTGCCGGAGTTACTCAAAGAGTCAAGAGCTATGAACACATCAGAGGCATACAGAAGGGGGTTTAAAAGGTGGTGTGATTGGGCTTTGAGTAATAACTTAACCAGTGAGGATACTTTTCCCGCCAAGGCGTTTCATGTGGCTTTATATATGACATCTTTAATTCAAACTGCTCAGTCACCAAGTTGTGAATGCTTTTTATAGTATAAAGTGGTATCATGACTTGTTGGACTTACAATCACCAACCGATTCTAATTTAGTTAAAAATGTGTTAGAGGCTGCTAAGAGGAGACTAAGCAAACATTCGAATAGAAAAGAACCAATTTCTGTATCTGTACTTGAACAATTTTTTCACTGTTTGTATAAAGAAAATAATGTGTTTAATCAAAGGACAATTTGTGCACTGTTACTTTCCTATGCTGCATTTTTAAGAAGTAGTGAGTTGTTGAATTTAAAAAGATGTGATATTATTATTTACCCAATGTATATGAGTATTTTTATTCAGTCATCCAAGACCGACAAGTATCGGGATGGAGCATGGGTGCCTTTAGCTAGAACTGGTACTGTTTTATGCCCAGTAGTTAATCTTGAAAGATATTTTGTGTGGGCTAAGATACCAAGTGATTCAGAATGTTTTGTCTTCTCTCAACTGTCAAAAACAAAAGAAGGTTTTAAACTAAGGCAATGTGATAAACATTTATCATACAGCAATTTAAGAAAACTTTTAATTGATGCTATCAAACCTTTTGTAAGTGATATAAAATGTTATGGTTTACATTCATTGAGATCGGGTGGAGCCACAGCGGCAGCTAACATGGGTATTCCTGACCGTTTGTTTAAGCGTCACGGACGATGGTCCAGTGAGTCCGCGAAGGATGGTTATGTTAAGGATTCGATAGATGACAGGCTAAGGGTGTCTAAGTGTTTAGGTTTGTAATTGTTATAATTATGTAAATATTAAGAAAAATTGTTTTAATATTTATTTGTTGACAATTATGTTACGTTTAGTAGCCCGTTCTTTTAATTCAGCCGGTATGCGAGTCCCTGCGGCTAGTACCAAAAAACAGAGTTTTTGTTTGTTTGCTATATAGGCAAAGGAGGGATGTAAGGGAATATATTTTTCATGCATTGTGAGCGAACTTTTGAATAATCGACATGCTTATATCGGTTGGACGTGCCAAAATAATTAGAGAAAACATGTACAAAGTAAAGTACGAACCCTTTTCGTTTGAAACTAATCCTTCTATCGTATCACGTTCGTCGAACCGTGACGCCTTCGTCGAACCGCTTGACGTGTGTGCTCTCAAAGACAGCGCCGAAAAACGGCTTTGATTAAGAAAACATTTTAGAACTTCTTGAATTTTTGCAAAGCGCAACTATATGTACATGAGGTTGACGTTTATGGAAACATTCGTGTACATATATATATATATGCTTCCAGCTCCCGATGGATGCTAGCTGGCGCGCTGAAGGGGAACCAGTCGTACGAAAAACCGGAATCTCCGATGGCGAGGGAAGTGCTCAGCGCGCAGGTTGTCTCCTTCGAGAAGATCAAACTCACCAACAACGAGACTCCCGCGCCAGGCCAGTTTCATACCCAATGCATCTAACTCACCAACAATGACGTACCTGCACCTACACAGGTTCTTACCCAATGGATTATATATATTTCCGTACAAAATCAAATAAACTCACCAACAAAACTCCTTCGTAGCAAGAAAGATGCATACCCATTTGATCACATTTACCAACAATGAGACTCCTTCATTAGGACAGGTTTGCACAGAATCCATCAAAGTTAACAACAACAGTTTTTACCTTATGAATCATTATCATACACAACAATAACGAGGCCTCAGCACCATTGCAAGTTCGTACTCGATGGATCATTCACAACGTACAAGCTTGGAAGTCGTGCCAATGGAAAAATGTATTGTGCATATTTCTGAAAACTTTAAAGGAATAGAGTTGATAACAAAAATGTTTGATTAAACTATGTTTGCATTTATGTGTAATTTGAATGCATACGGCAATCTAATCATATAATTTAATTACAGGTAAGTTTTTTTATATGTTTTACATTTTTGATTAATTTCATAAAGTTCCTATAACAATATTTTAAAATCAAAGTAATGATATTTGTTAACTTATTATCAATGTTAATGGTTGTTATTGTTTCAAATTATTTACATTGTACTTATTTATATGAGGTATACTGTTTATATAACAACTTTCCAATTGAATGCTCTAGCATAACAAACTAAGAATTTTTGCATCTATATTTACATGACAGTTAAATACCTATTTGTACATGCTGAAAACAGCCATAGTTGTACTTAATTGTGTGAGAAAATATCGCGCTACAAATCCCGCTGTATGTTACAGATATCCCTTCTGTCGATGCAGAAGTTCCAACCACGCATCACGTTCACAGACTAGGGCGACAGCTCGTGCAGCGTTTCCGTTACGTTCCCTCAGACATCTTTCATCGCAGTCACCGCGTACTAAAACCAGGAGGTAATACTTTATGTACACTGCGTTCTTGTTTTAGAAACGTTCTGTTAGTAAACTACCAGCATCAAGAAGCATGGTTTATATAAACATGTGTTTATTTGAGCCTCGTTCTGGAAAACCTGGGCTTAATGCACGGGCGTTTGGTGTCGTCATAGATTAGACTGTGCAGCTCGCTAAGGCTCATCAGTGACGACCGTTTTCGACTATGACGTCCTTTGAACTAAAAGCACCATGCAAGCGGAAAATTTCGTTCCTGCTTAGATTATGCGGACAACACAGGCTAATCAGGGACGACACTTTACGCATACGCATTAAGCACAGTTTTTCAAGAACAGTGCTAATTTATAGACCCTGTTTTGAAGCAAACCACCAAATAATCAGGAGGCAGTACTTTGTAAAAGAGGGCAATCATTACCATATAAGGCAGTGCTTTGAAGTGATATTTTCCTAGCATATAAAATTCATTGATTAAACAGGAGTATCCATGGTGATGTTTATAATTCAACAGTTGGTTTCTGTCAATAAATGTGTGAGTGTGCCATTTTCACAACACTGGAAAGCGATAACATATGACTGCATACAATCATGCCGTGTGGATATTGCATATGTGGTAATACTATTTTCTTAATTCCGGTAATTAATAATTTTAGTTCCCATATGTCATCGAAGCTGGGTACTCGTTTCGAACGGATGCATGTTAACGCTTCGAATTTATTGGCAGTGGTTTGTTGTATACGCTACTAAATTAGACACTAAGTTGCGATCATCTGATTTGCCAGACACGTGTAGTAACTATAGTGATGCTATCTTGACTGTGAACTAAACATATATTTGTCACTGTATGGTGTGATCTGATAATTCAGTCTCACCTGATTTTGCAATCGATTTACTCGTTTACCTTCAATGTCATACACTGTGAAATCAGGTGATAACATGTGATAACCGGTCTTATTAAGCCAACTATCTTTATTATGATCAGTTGTAAGCGATACGTATAAGATATATTAAACTTGTCAGACAGACGTACTTTCATAGGTCGCACGGAAGTAACCCATACAGACGGACACGTGATGTCTCGAAAGTCGCAATCCAGACGTCGCGCCAGTTCAATGTCCAATAAACAGAAATGAGCCGACCAACATTGAAGCCTTTGTATTATACAAAAACACATCGCGTCCGCTTGATATTTCCCTGTACTAGTTTATGTTTCCGCCAATCATACCCTTTTATGTCATACAGTTTAAGTTTGATATGCGGTTTTACAGACTTGACATCAGTTGATAATGTACACATGAGTCCGGCCATAGCATATGTTTCGATATTTGTTGTTGACCACTACAGTATATAAATATTACATGGCTGACAGGGTGACAGTAAATTTGTCAACTTGAGGAAATACTGTCAACCGAGGCGAAGCCAAGGTTGACAGTATTTTTCCGAAAGTTGACAAATTTACTGTCACCCTGTCAGACATGTAATATTTATTTTATTATACCGAATAAACTATTCAAACATAAACAATTTATATGAACCATGAACAATTTTAATAATTGAATTTAATTTCAGCAATGAACAACCATTAATATGTTGAGTGGTTAAGATTTACGGGCAGAGCAAAATGAACTTCGCTTTATTCGGCACCGACCTAGTAATCAATTTATCCAATCAATTTTCTTAGTCGTCAATTATTTCTTTGAAAATATATTACAGAACCAGCTTTCCGTATTTTATTTTCATCACTTGATTACGCAATTTATGACGTACTTGTGTGACGTCATTTCGGTGACGAAACATTTTGGGACAACAATATGGAAGTGGTGGGTTTTTTTAACAGTAAAATATTTGTTTAAAGCATCGAACGAATCCAAAACGTATTTCGGATTGTGTGTTTGTCATGCATAACACCTTAAGAACCGACACTGGAAGTGTATATCGTTGTAACTTTATTGTTATTAGCATTGGATTAAAGTTGCCTTTGAGGTAAGCGTGTCGTTTATACTAAATTGATTTTCGTTTTTGACTCCTGTCAAAGCTTAAATAATGGCATTTATCTATTCTACCGCACAGTTTCAGCTGCAATCGATATTTTAATTATCCAAATACAACAGACACGCAAAACTGCGTACTGCGCATGCGCGAATGGGACAGAATACTTTTCGAACATTCTGCACGTGATTGCTAAGGCAGCGGGATACAGTATTTTTTTGTCAGTAAATTTTTTCCCGCTGGTGGCACGTGATTGCTATGGCAGCGGGATACAGTATATTTTGGACAGTAAATTTATTCCCGCTGGGTCTGACAGTATTTCTATGTCACGATGGCCTATGGGAGTTTAGAATTGTAAATAAAAGTGAGGTATAATAATCAGGCATATCACATACATGAGCATGTCTGAAGTATAGTTGGATGATAGGTTCACATAATCATATTAAAATAAAAAAAGACACATATAAACATTTATACCAAAACGTTTCTGAAAATAACGCCATTATGTGTTTTGGGAAACCGTTAGTTGTACCACGGACTTTAGATGAGTCAATATACGCTCCGTGGTTGTACATGTAGTTGAAATTCAAAACGTTTAATCGTTTTGTGTTCAAAGTATAATGCGAGGAAATGATTGCATGTACCGGTTGATAGCGTTCAAATTGACGATGACAATAAATTTACAGCGATAAGACAATCATTGAAATGCCACTTTTGCCCTTTCTCTACTCATAGTGACAAACGTAATCGAATCGAAAACAAACACTGAGTTGACACAGAGATACCTATAAGTGTATCCCATCCACATTGTACACTTGAACCAGTTAATGCTTGTTTAATTGTGTAGCGTATTGTTTTTTATCAAAGTCAACTCCGATAAAAATGGCGGATGTTTGCGTTAATCGAGTTCTGCCAGGATTAGCGCCAATGCCTTAACCGATTAACAAAATCTACGATTTTCTGAAGAAAATCTTCAAAACAAACGATATTGTTGTCGCTTGTCTAAAGTGTTTTGCTACTATATATCTAAAATAATTATCTCAAGTACTTAACCGTTTGTTCTAAAGTTTGATCAAAGCATTACAGAATTTGATAAAATTGTCGTTTTCCAAAAGCAGCAAGCGTTTTCGGCGCTAACAATCAAAATGAGCTGTTTGTGTCGAGAACCAAGTGTTTCAGCAGGCTCGGATTTGTTAAAGCAAGGTTCAAGCAGATACGTTATCATTGTTTTAAGGAAACAGTGTCATTATAACAGCACTTCAATGTTAAAAAGCCTGCCGACTTTGATAACATCAGTAAATGCGTATTTTATTCTATTTATAATTTGATTCTGTTTGTATATCGCTTAAGGGAACGTAAAATAAATATTGCTGGCATAAAACATCGACTGAAGATTTTACCACAGTGTCATTGTATTAAGGGGGGGGGGGGAGGGATTCGGGGGGGGGGGGGGATTCGGGGGTGGGGGTGGGTGGGTGTTGGGTATAGTATTAAAATTTGGTACTTGTTTTTTGTACTTCATGTTAAAGATAAAATATTTCATCAATATAAGAATAAAATTCACAATACTATTACAGTCTATTGATTTCAATGAGTAAATTCCAAAACTTACATTTAAGAGAGATAGTTTAACGTTTAGTTGCTGTTGTTGAAGAAAACATACTTATTGATTCCAAATAGGCTGGATGTGTTTGCACTCCCAAAAAATATGTTCTATAGTTTCGATGTTTTCACCGCAGAAGTCACACAGATTTGAGTTAGATAATTATGCATTTAAAGAGATATTTATTTGAAGCTATAATTCTATGAATGTTTTTATATTGAAAATTTCTCAGTGTGCTTTCAATAGTTGCTTTATATGGCATGGTAAATATGTGTTTCCAATTAAGTTCATGTTCTCCGAAAAGGACTTGCCATTTATTTTGGGTTTTGGAGTTTTCTGCAGGGTTTTTAATTTGCAGTGTGTAAAATATTTTATTCGTTTTGTTTTTTCTTCCAAGTATGTTTTCTACGAATGTTGTTTGAGTACATGGTGTATTATTTGTATTGATTTCAGATTAAATATGTATGGGTATGCTTTTGATTAGTGTGTAGTACTTCAAAAAATTATTTGAAGGTATCCAGTATATGTAGCATATATCATCAAAAGAGTAGAAATCCTTAATTCTGTAGTCATATAATTGGTCGACATATTTAATGCTTCGTTCAAACCAATCTTGTTAGAAAAACGTCTTATTGTTTGAAGTTATGTCTTTATTGTTCGATAAAATAGTTTTACTGCTGGTTTGGGTTTCTAGGTTATGAGTGACATCACTCCATGCTGATGAAACATCAGACAGAAATATGTTTTCGTTTGCAATTACATGTAAGATAGTATTGCTGATGTTGCATTCAAAGAGTAAGGAGTCACCATATTTTTTTAGGATTTTCTGGTAGAATAATTTCCATTTACTCGTATTGATATTATCTAGGTATCTTTTAACCCAGCTGAATTTGATTGCATTCAAGAATGAGTCAATGTTCGTTAATTGGATACCTCCACTTTCTACAGATTGAATTAACTGAGTTCGTTTTATTTTATCAGGCTTACCGTCCCATATGAAATTAAATATTGCTGATTTTATATCGTTAATAACATCATTTGGTGGATTTGGGAGAACTGTTAATACATAAATTAATTTACGGAGTTCAAACGTTTTAAAACAGTGTTTTTTCCGATAAGTGTAAGTTTACGGTGATGCCATTATTTGAAGCAGTTTTTAAAATTCTGTAATTTAGGTAGTATGTTTTTAAGAACTGTATCCTTTTCATTATTTGTGAAAGTAATTCCTAACGTTGTGGCTTCATCGGATGTCCAATTAAATTTCATTTCTTTTTTATATTGGACATTACTTTGTTTTAATTTACCTACTCGTAGCACAGTACATTTACTTTTGTTTAGTTTAAGACCCGATGTCATTCCGTAAACGGTTCGTGACTCTATTAGGTTATGCAAAGAATCGTAATTGTCGTTTAAAAAATAAGTTGCATCGTCAGCAAATAGGGACTGTTTGATATCTTCGTCAGGTTCTAGTGATATGCCTTGTATGTGTTTATTTGATTGGATGTGATGTGATAGATACTCGATGCAAATAATAAATAGCGATGATGAGAGTGGACATCCTTGTCGAACCCCTCGTTCGATGTTAAAACTGTTTGAAAAGAAGCCATTTTTAATGATTATACTGTTAATATCGGTATAGAATAGTTTGACCCATTGAATGAGACTTTCACCAAAGTTCATATTTTCTAAGCAAGAGAACATAAATGAATGATCAAGCGAATCGAATGCCTTTTCAACGTCTGCAAAGAATAATAGACCAGGATTGTTTGAATTGTTGAAAAAGTTTATGCATTCTTGGATAAGACGAACGTTTTCACCAATGTAACGTCCTTTTATGAAACCAGATTGAGATTTTGAAATGAATGATGGTAATATTTTTTGTATTCTGTTTGCTATACTTTTAGTTGCAATTTTATAATCATTGTTTAGTAAACTAATCGGGCGTCAGTTTGATAAGGATTCTAGGTTTTCTCCAGGTTTTGGAATAAGTGATATTATACCTTGTTTTTGTAGCGTAGTTAAGTTTTTGTTGTTAAATGAATAGTTAAGTGAATTAATAAGATGTGTTTTTATATCATTCCAGAATATTTTATAAAATTCGATTGTGATGCCATCATATCCTGGGCTTTTGTTATTTTGCATTTCTTTCAGGGCTAATCCACATTCATATTCATTAAGCAATCCGTCGCACACTTGTTTTTCCTCTTGGTTTTAATCGTGATGTGTATTTTTAAAAAGGGTGTTATTTTCAACATTTTTTCGTTTATAGAGGGTTTCGAAAAATAAACGTTGTTCTTCTAGTATTTGAGTTCTGTTTGTTATATCTTTGCCATTGACTACTAATTTGTGTACAGTTTTTTGTTCACTTCTACGTTTTTCAATGTTTGCGAAGTATTTTGTATTTTTTTTCATTGTGTTCAACATGCTGAGCACGCGCTCTTAGTATTATTCCATAGAGATGTGTATGAAAGATTCCATCTAATATTTGTTTTTTTTAATGTTATTTCATTTTCAATGTCGGTGGTATCATTTGTGTTTGTTTGATGCAATTGTTTTTCAAGTGTTTCAATCGTTTTGATGATTTCAGTTTCAAGTTTGTGTGTTTCTTTTTGTTTAAATGATGTGTATTTAATTGTTGTGTTACGTATATTTCCTTTAATTACTTCCCATAAGGTGTTTGGGTTTGCATCTTTATTACTTTGAACTGTATTTAAGGTTCATGGGGGGGGAGATAAAATTCATTAAAACTTCGCTTTGGTTTTTCTTCATTCAATGTGGTACAATATGGTCAAACTATATATCATTTTAAAGCTTAAGACGGATAGAATAACATAAACACATTTTTGACATTCAATATTTGTGTGCTTTATTCATATTTTGGTTTAAAACCAATACATTTTACACTAATTTACAAAATCTCAATCTAAAGTTAGGAAGGATATGCACTACCTTAAGTTGAATAAATACAAAGCTATATACATATACAATGTCAAGTTAGCAACATTTCACAGAAAATTATTGTCATATCACAACAAATGAGTTTTTATTCAACTGCCTTTTTTGGATAAATTTCCTAAACAAAGTTCTAAAAATAACTAAAACGTAACTACTTTTTAAAAATCCAGGTATGGTGGATAATAAGTCACAATTCTATTTCAAAGGCTTAACAATTTTGTTATTTACCTCTCAACCAAATTGCAAATTTTAAAACATCTCAAATTGAAATAGATTGCAGACGACATATAAAATTGTAAAGGAATATAAAGAAATTGGCAAACCGATTGATTTTAAATTTCGATTCCTTCTACCCATTTTGAAAGCGTGGCCATCGCTGTGCTCCGTAGAAAAACGTGCAAAACAAATCGGTCAAAACCATGTGCAGTGGTGAGAAAACCGGGTATGTGTATACACATACCTGAGAAAACACATCTTATTTTGACAGTTGGGTGGCAACTAGTAAAACAACTATTAACATTAATCAGCAAGAGATCGCACTAAATAACAGAAATGACCACGTAGAGATATCATCACTTACCCTATTTCAAATATTTTCCAGCTGAAAATTGTCCCCCACACGTCTTTTTTAGTTTATTTGTATTGTTTTTTTCTGGAGCCGAAGTGCATCTCATAGAATATCCATCCAACTTCCGTTGTTTTCACTTTCATTATTAAAAACTCCGCTTAAAAGAATTATTTCTACTTTTAGATTGTTAAAGCGATGTATTATTATATATGATCATTATAATAGTATACCGTGATGAATTGAACGGAGTTACGTATCGATCTTTCTGTCAGTCTGTAAGCGTACTATTTTATGCGCAATAATATAAGTAATGTGATTCGACAACGATTGTAAACATTGGTGAAATGCTTCTTACATAGTAATTCTTTTGAGTGTTTATGAGGTCTGATCGTGCAGTTTGCAAACATCAACGGAAAGATTACAATCCAATGCATTTGTCATCGTCAATCGTTTGGAATGTCAATTAGGCGATGAGTGAGTTTTTAGCATGTTTCTTTCTATTTTATTAATTTGAAAATGGCTGCCCCCATGGTGATGAAGATTGAAGAAATGGCATGTGTTCGAGTTTTGATATTTCTAGATATGTAAACTTTTTTTTACTATTTAAGCGTAACTTGCCCTCGTCAATGTCGATATTAATCACTAGTTATATAATTTTCCGCTGAAATACGTGGAATAAACATGATTCAGATTTTTGAAAATAATGTATATTTTATTGTTAAAATCGCTTTGTATTTTGATTGATTTTGTGGATGTTATGATACGTTGATGTACAAAATTTTTAGCAGTTTGAAGGAAAAACATCCTTTTAAGCATATATGTATACATTTTCAATGTGGCACTCTTCCTTTAGTCAAATTTGAGTTCAATGCTAGGGGTCCCACATTTTTCAAATTGAAGCCTCTACATGAACCTTAATATTTCCTGTTTTATTTGTGTTTGATATTGTGTATCTAATAAGATGCTGTTGTTAATTTTAAAGTATCCTGGGCCTCTTTCAGGTTGTATATTGTGCAGTTTAAGTTCAACTAGAGAGTGATCAGTCATAAATCCTGGTTTTATGTTACATGTGTCAATAATGTTGCAAAGAAATTCAGATATTAAAAAATAGTCTAATCTACAAAATATTGTTGGTTTTGTGTTTGAGTGCCAGGTGAATTTGCTTTCGTTTGGGTATACTGTACGCCAGATATCTATCATATTGTAGTTTTCAATTATGTTATTTAAAATGTTTCTATTTTTAGGATGAGTATAAAGGGTTCCATTCTTTTTATCTAATAATGGGTTCAGGACAGTATTGAAATCACCACAGATTATAATATTTTTATCTTGGTTATTAATTATAAAGGATTGTAATGTTCCGTAAAATGTGGAATCATCTATGTTAGGACCGTAGACATTGATTAATGTGAATTGTGTTTCATGTATTTTGATATCTATACTTGCTAGTCTGCCAATTATTATTTCGTTAAAGTTATCAACTGTGATCCCTATGTTACTTTTTATCAGAAAGGCAATGCCTTGTTTATTAGTATGTTTTCCACTGAGGTAGATGTCCCCGTCCCATTCATCTTTTAAGGTTTGTGCAAAAGTGTGTGTCAAGTGACTTTCTTGTAATAGGCATATATTTTTTTTTCGTCTAACCATTTGAAGATTTTTATGCGTTTGTCTTTATTGTTGAGCCCTTTTACATTTATAGTACATATTTTAACCATTTAAAGAGGTGGAGGGAGATGTAAATGATAATTTGTTTGCGCTTGTCCAGTTGGTCCCTATTTTAAAAAAAGTCCAGGTGGTTTCTATTTTAAGACATAAGTATGGATACAAAAAGATGAATATTCCATAGAGATGAAGAAATAAAAAGAAATAATCATAACAATGAGAACAAAACAATAAAGGATAAATAATATAAAGTTAGACATGATAGATCTATCGGAATAAAGAAACTATCGGATCCAACTATAATTTTCAATGCAAAATAATATAACAGTTTACAAGTATAAGAAAATATATGTACAGTGAGACAGAATAGGTCACCAAACAACGATATAGAATATAATCGTTGTCATGTACATGAGACAGAATAGGTCACCCAAAAAAACGATACAAAATATAATCGTTGTAATGTAAATGAAAAAGGTATGTGCAGTGAGACAGAATATGTCACCAAAAAAAAAAAGACGATACAAGATATAATCGTTGTCATGTACAGGACAGTTATATATTTCGAAAAATATAACAACCTAAACAATATGAAAAATAGAAGAACAAAAAAAACACAACGCACCATGAAAACCTGTTATGTATACTCAGTACCATTGACCCGGCACCCGTGAGCTAGATTAGCATTTAACATTTTACGCATTAATGACACCTTTGATTCGCATTAAATTTTATTTTTGCACGTTTTGCACGAGAATTCTGTGGCGATAACCTAATACTTAGTAAGGTATGATGATTACAATTGTTCGTAATTCGCAAATGTATTGCTTTAGCGTTAAGGTACTGATTATATGTTCATTGGTTAAGCTTAGTGCCAGATTAATACCTAATGCCTATATAAAATAACATTATTCATGCTCTATATACTATATGTTAAGTGAGACAAAAAACAAACTCATCAAAAACAATACAAGAATATATGCGCATGTTCTTCGAATGGAAAAAAAAAACATCGAGACAATACAAAAATACATGCACATGTCATTTGACAATTCACAGTATAGAAACAAATTATGAAGAGAGACTGAAAAAATGGTACACACTAACAATTGTTTTGTACAGCTCTAAAGCATTCTTCCGACATCCTTGAACTCCATTTGCATTTTGATCTTTTCATCATAAATGTTATCGTCATTTACAGTCAGTTTTTTTCGTGCACGTGATGCACGATTTTTATGTGGCAATAGCAGTATAATTCGTGAGAAAAGTATCCATTGATTACCATCGCATACAGAAGTAATGTCCTCGTTGTAACGGTAAATGACTAGATTCATTCAATAAGAACAGTGCGAGATTTATATCGGTGAGATTTAGGCTATTTTTATTTTTATTTATTTTTATCAGTACTTCCTTAGCGAGGCAAAAATTATTATTTGTACATACTCTATTATTTTGTAATAAAAACCATATGCATACAAGGTAAATAGCGAAGAACTTTGTGCAGGGCAAGGATTACAAAAGTAATTAATTCACACAATATTTGTATTAAAATGCATGCATATTGTACAGTAGTCAAAGTGGTATCAACATTTATATGTATGCAAACAGCATGGTATAAACATATAAATACCGTGGGGACGGTTAGTACAGAGAAAGATAAGGTATAAAATATAAAAATAGAGGTTCAAAAAAGCGTGTGCATATGTTTACATAGGAAAACATGATAGGTAAAATGGCGTTAAGACAGTCTGGTATCAAGGTAAGTAAACAAGGAGGTGGGTTATTTGACCGTACGTACGTAGCAAAAACATTTGTGTAGGTAGGTGATTTGAAAAGGGAGGTAAGTACACTGCCAGGTATATTATTAAGTAGCTGCGTATCGAATATAAATAGTATTTATAATACCGGAGGCTATGTTATACCAAGCGCCCCTTTTCGGTCGACACTATGTACTCCTCCACGATAAATCATTACTTTGGAGACTTTTGATGAAAAACTCGATGTTATTCTCGTGACACTTGTGCATTGCATGCATTATTCAGTTATATCAAAACATATATTTTTACGCATAATTACATTTAAAATCACAAACAAATTTATTCTTTATCGTTTTCGACTTTAAGATAATTAGATCTAATTATTGAAATAATTACTGAGACGTATCCTAATTTAACAAAATGCGAATCGCGTATACGGTTTAACGTTGCTATGCGCACCTGTGGCTTACATCATTTGACATTTTATCAACATGGCGGACTATACACAATTAAATTGTGACTCGGCAAAAATGGCAAATAACGTCGTAAACGATCGAATTAACGATGGAGATTATACTTTAAGAAGGAATTAATGAAATGTCTGTGATAATCAACGATGCATTAAAATGTTTTAGATAGCAACAACATTATTTATTTATTTGTAATCTACTCGGTGGATGAATGTCACGGAAACGAGTGTTTGCATATTGTTAGCGATCAATTTACTCGCAATGTTATTTTAACATCTGTCAAGATTATTGTTAGAAAATGGGATAAGACAACCATGGTTTCATTTATATGTAAGTGGATCTGTGTATAATCAGATTCATATGCATATATTGCTTTATTATATTTGTCGTGCTGTACAGTTTATTGAAACATCATGTAACTTAAATGTACATGACAAGGTAAATATATTAATATAAATCATAGTAAGTCAAATACATCTATTACCATTAAATGTGCTTGTTTATATGTTATTTTTTCCACAACTTCTTCTGATGCGATTACATTTTCCCCGTAATTCAGGTATTCAGGGAACGTTTTTGCCCTTTTTTGCCTAAACTGCGCGCTAAAATGCCCTTTTTGAAAGTAATGCGCCATGCCCCTCTGCCCTCCTGGGAAAAACACTAAATACGCTGGCAGGTAAGTATGGATATAGGCAAGAGTGGAGCAAGTAGAAGGAAGGAGCCGGAGGCTAGTGCGTAAGTATAAGCAAAAGTAAGTATGAGCAAAGGTATTTACGTAAGTATAAGCAAAGGTATGTTTAAAAAACACACAGGGTGTTATGTACATGGAAAGAGTAGTAGAAATGAGCCGGAAGCTAGGTACGTAAGTATAAGCATAGGTAGGTACGTAAGTATAAGCAAAGGTAGGTACGTAAGTATAAGCACAGGTAGGTACGTAAGTATAAGCAAGGGTAGGTTCAAAAACTACACAGGGAGTTAGGTACATGGACAAATAATGAGGACATATATGTCATCAGACAACTTGATACAGTGTGAAGTCTATATTAAAAAGAAGTAATCGTAAAAATGAACTATTTTTTACGTAAATAACTCGTATAATCAAATTTTTAGATTTAGTTATCACTAATGTATAGAGTTATGCATTCGTTTATAATTTGGAACGTCACAACGATATGGTACTTAAATGCTTATAAGATTGCTGTCACCTTATGGGGAAAAACACATCAAGGTTGTCACATGTTTTATGTAGTTCTTTTTACTTGTGTTTTGGTGGTCGGCTGCTCGCACCAGAAGACGATACTTTATGAGCGTATGTGGTTTCTTTGATTGGCCACGGTTTACTCAGCCAGCCCTGGTATTGATTAAAGTGTACATGTTCGTTACGCTCACTGCCCCTATACCTCACGAACAGCTTGCCCTCGAACGACCAAGCCTTTTCGACACGGCCCGGCTCTTTTAGGCGCAGAGATGCAAGTACCTCCGCGTTTGTTTTTGTTTACTTATTTGTTTATTTACTTTATTAACCCAAAGTCAAAATACTACATTTTCTGGGCAGCAAAATTCGTTTTAAGCGTTTTGTTTGAACTTTTGCTAACAATGTGCTTTTAAGCTCCAAATATTAAATCAAACACGAAAATAAACAGTGGATGTATAAAATGCGGCATTTCTGATGCTTACATTTAACACATTTGCTATAAACAATTACACGCAAAGCACGGGTACATGCCGAACAGCTTAGAAAGAAGGCATAACGTATCTGTTAAAAGTAAAAAAATCATAAAATGACTGACTGCGACTGAACATGATACGGTCTAGTACACTATATTGTGCATGTTAACCGTAAATTAAATCTAAAAAAACCCATACGGTATCTCGAAGAATTATCATAGTCCGGACAAATCCATTAATGCAAAAATTAGCTATGGCCCATAATAAGTCGAACACCGATACCGTTTGTGTTAGTCACTAATCGAATGCAAGATTGAAAAAACATCTCCTTAATCCACTGAGGTTATTCACATCTCTGTGTTAGATTTGTTTGACTGGCAAATCGTTCGCAGCATGTTGGAGATATACCGGTATATTTGTTTACAGGTGTAATTTACATTGTCGTACATTGTCGTAACACACTGATATACCATTACAGTAATTTGTCGTCACGATTCAACGAGGAAAACGATTTGATGATGACATGCAGCAAAACGTCGACACAACATAATTATAAACCATACATATTCTATAAGTATTTCCAAGAGGGCCATTGAATGTAAAATTATATACACTGGTATTGAGCCAAATAGACCGAGAAAGCCGAGGTAAAAATGTTTGTCTGCCATTTTCTGCCATTTTCCTGCTTATTATATAGCTATTTAAAACATCAAATAAGTATGTGTCCTTCATACAATGTGGTGGACAATATTGTGCGTGCGTGCATTCATAATATCAATATTGGACGGTTATTAAACCATCATTCCCGAGTCAATGCGAGCGTTTCAATAACGAAAATCTTCAAAACAAGGGTTAAATGTTCTAAAAGGGCGTTGTCAAAGTGATTATGTTTACAGCTAACGTAGCACAACGTCAAAAATTGATGAAAACGCCCGCGCTTTTTCGCGGACTTAAGTGATGTTATGTATACCGGCATTATACTTGAAATGGGCAAAACGATAAAGAATGTTAAAGGTATGCAGTAAAATGATTATCAAAAAGCTTACAACTGTAAGATATTTCGTACGAGCACTCAGCTAGCATACCCAAATTTGACTCTTATTGTGTTACGATAAATATAATCACATACGAAAGGTAACTCCTGCTCACATTAACTTATATGGTTATGACACCATATTCCGAATTTAGGAAGCAACCTTAGCACTGTTTTCTGTATTTTATTTATTCGCGTCATTGAGTTATCTTTAATCATACCACCGAAATGATATCTGTCTGATATATAGAGAATAACAGGTTATTGCCTGATCGTTTTGTAATATATCAGGCGAGGCTTAGAATAAAATAACGGCGAGGCTTGCCGTGCCGTTATTTTATTCGTGCCGAGCCTGATATATTACAAAACGATCAGGCAGTAACCTGTTTTTCTGGTTATTATACCACTGACACCACTCACCCCGTTTTTCAAGAAATAATGAAAAATCATCGCTACGCCCTGGAGCTGCTGCATTCCTTTATCGCGTATGATTCTTTCTAAAAATAGCATTGTTCCTCAACACGAAAAGTAGCGCCATTTTATTTAATTTAATAACGATGTTTTTTCTCTTTCTTCTTTAATTCTGCAACAAGACTTTAAGCAGCAATACTTTATTACACAAAATGATAAATATTATACATTTTAAAGGAAAAACTTGACAACCGTTGTAACATGTCAAGGCCAGTGCAGTTGCTCACGTCTTCGCAGTGTCAACAAGTGTAAAGAATTGAATGATGATTTTATTAGAATTTGGAATATATACTGCGCGTTTGGTTTACTGTGGTAGTTGTACGTAGATATTGAGGTTCTGCACGTTTAGTACAGCTCCAAAACATCTCATTTTAAGGATTTTGGCCAGGAAACTGTGCTTGAGAAACTGCCGGGTGGGTGGGGAGAGAAATGTTCATTTCGAAAGTGTTGACAGAAGTGCATGAAACAGATGGAGTTGCAGTAGAACATGTTGCCAAAAGGTTTGAACATCTTTTTGTGTTTGTTTGGAAATTTCACTGTAATTGGCTATTGACTGTACGTTTTGTGTCCTGTTATTTGCATGATTTCGGTGGGTGCGATATTGGAATCCCTTAGTTTTTAAACAAGGTGTTGTCTAGCAGAATGATTACTTATGTTTTTTGTTTTTTCAAAACCGGCCTCGATTGCCATAGTTTTCAACATCTTGGCAATTTTTTTCATCAAGTTTCTGCCGTGATTAAACAGTGATTAAAAATACATTTTCCTTGTTTTTGTAAGATTTTTCTGCTTTGCTTTCAGGCAGTCACGTGTGAGGGAAAATATTGGACCACAGCTCCGGAAGATAGAGTATGGGTACTTCGCTCTTTGAAGTTTCCGTCAATGCTTCCCACGATGCTACGCAATGTGACAAGCTCGTATTCATCATCATCATTCTTGCGAATGGAGAGCAGATATTTGGCAAGATATTCATCTAGATGGTCGACTTATAAATTGTGGATTGTCTTTGTTTCGCCTTTCTTGGCAAGATATTTTTTAAATCGACTGACATCTGCCAGTGTTTTCCGGATAGTGTTTTTGTTATCTTCGGCTTCAATTAATTTTTGTGCATCTTCGGTTGTTATTTCTATGGCGTCTGATATGTTTTCACTGTTTTCAGTTTTTGATTTTGTTTCAGTTAGTGATTCTAAATGAAATTTATTTAAATTGACATTTACATTCGTGCTTTCATCAAATGGTTCATTAAACACACTCGGATTTATTCCAAACTGATTGGCAAAGTCTTCCTCAGACATAACATCTTCCTCCATTAAACCGTCCCAAACAATGTCAAACTTACTTCCATCCACAAAGTTTGACATGGTAATGTTTATTTATTGTATTTATAAATGTTTTTGTGTGTTTAAGTCCTTATTTTCAAAAGAAATAAGCTTTAAACGAGCCTTATCAAACACAATTCATATGGCAAAATTGGCAAACTTAAGAAGACGACAAATGTGACCTTAATACTAATTTATGATTTAAAATTATTTTATAACAACTTTTATTGTGAAGTGTGTTACTATTTTATTTTTTACTATCTTTACTGCTTTTTTATTGTTTGTTTTATTTGTTTGGTCTGTTTATATTAAGTGCTGAACTTTTGACATAACCTTTGACCTTTGATGTTTGCATATGAAGGCGTGTCAAAAAAGTAGTCCGTTTGTTACATGACGTCATCAGCATATTCACTTATTCATTCTTAATATTTGTAAAATACGTATTTTTCTGTTTGTGTTGCTGTTTGTGGATTCAATGTAATACCTTTTGGTATCAAATTGTTTGTTTTGATAAATCTGATTCAGTTTTACAATAAAACAAAACTTTGTACTTAAGTCAAGTCTTAGTAGCCTCCACACATGACTGATATATGAACTTCCTGTTGACCGTGATATAAAAAAGATATCAGGCAACAGGATATCAAGCAAGGTATGATAAATAGAGAATAACAGGTTACTGTCCCATCTTTTTGTTATATATCAGGCGAGGCTTAGAATAATATAATGGCGTGGCTTGCCGAGATATATTGAGCCTGATATATTACAAAACGATGGAACAGTAACCTGTTTTTCTGTTTATCATACCACATTTACCATTTGTTATATTTAAAATGTACGGATCCCCGCTGATTTTGCTGATCCGGCTTTTACACGTTGACATACATATAACAACGGCGTTCGATAAGACGACACGAATATTCGCTTATTTTAAACATCGTATAGAGAAAAAGTTGTTTGCACTACGAATACGAAGAGTACACCTGCTTTAATTATACACGTTTTGAATTGGAGATCAGGAATGGACTGCAGCGACAAATTCAATCGAATAACACACTTCACCGAATAGTTTAGAGACGCCAGTGTGGAGATGTGTATTGAAATTGACATTTTGATGATGGTATAAAAAGTTGAGGATCAGTCTACAGTGAGCATTTGTCTTGACTTTATGTGCAATAGTTGCGATTGCAATGACAATATCGATATTTAAGATTTATTGTCCCATTGATGACGTTATCTTCCTTCTGTAGTGCGGGCTGTGGTGATTTTTAAAAAAATAAACGTTTTTGTGATTTATGACTTTAAACAAGAATAAAATATGTACGTTCTTGGTATCAAATTGTTTGTTTTGTTGAACCTGATTCATGTTGATAGAAATTGGCGACTTTATTGCAAATCCCACGTTACTCAGGCAACGTTATATCAGGCAGATATCAATGCGGTGGTATGATAAAACGTCGCCTGATATAGATCTATTTTTGTATAGATCTATCATGATCAACAAGACGTTCTTATACCAGTCATATTTGGAGTTATGTGGGATTTGCAATTAAAGCTCGGCTTAAATAAAATAAACGATGGGACAGTAACCTGTTATTCTCTATATCACGGCACGTAGCTAGTGTTTATGTTTTCATATGACACGCACATAAAGCGAAGCAAACACTGGTTTTATACTTACACGTGTTTACAATGTTCGTTGAACTATTTGAAAGATTGCTTTGGTAGGCGCAAACAATAATTGTGGACGATATTGTTGAACAATTATTGTTTAATAAACGTTAACAAGCCAATGACAAACAAAGCCGGGAAGTCATAGAAGCCAGACGTCACAACAAATGCCACGAGTCTAATTTCTCGTGCAAATATCGCCATTCTGGGCCGATATAACCAAATTTCTCTGGAATAAATCTTTAAAAAATCCGGGCAAACCAAAAAACTGAGATTAACATCATAACCCTATACATGTTTTATTAAATAAATAACACCCTATACAAACAAACATCGTAACGAATACAAAATGAATAAAACGAATTTGTTTTCTTTAATCGGGTATAAGGTTTCTTAATCGTTATTTCTTATTTGATTATATATTGTATAATAATTATAATATTAATAATAATAATAATAATAATAATAATAATAATAATAATAATAATAATAATCAACAAGCATTAATGCATAGTTAAACATTTTTACTTATACTTAACTAGATTGTATAACGTAATGTATAAGCTAATTTCGTGTTAAAACAACAGAGACGGTTTAGGTGAACACACATTTTAGCAAGGCGTACAATTGGAACCCTCCCCCCCCCTTGACAGCCTCGACTTCAAAGTACTGGCTACGCCACTGCAAATACCGGAACTCAGTTATATCTGACAAGTACAAACACTTATTTACATACTGGTATTTATATCAACATAAAAACAATCCGGTAATGCCCACATTTGCAAAGTCTATGTTCACTTATGGTAACTGTATCTTATGCCTTGTTTTCAGACAAAGATGACTAAAAACAATAGTTAATCATAGTTATCTAGAGAAAGGTACAGACATAGCAATGTTTTTTGCAATAATTGCATCTCTATTACTCATTTACCGCTTAACAACCAAGCCTAAACAACTATTTGCAATATCTGTCCATGTGATATCATGAATGCCAAATTAATGGTACATATATTTGTTCTGAGCTTGACCGGCATTAAACGTGCGAAATCAACTTAATTTATTGTGTGTTTGAACATTTAAAAACATACAATGATACCATCCTTAAAAAGGCACACAGAGCGTTTTGGTAAATGGTCGATGCCTGTTGTTTAAGCAGTTATTGCTCTTCCTATACTAAATACGAGTGCTCAGGATTGCTATCTAAAGCACCATTAGCGGAACAATTGGTTTTATTATGCCTACTAGGATGAAGTTAAATAGGCGTTAACCATTAACACCGTATTTAGGGAAGTATGTAACACTTAGCTTGATAAAGGCTGGCGTTATTATGATGAAAACATCATAACAGCGTGTGACAAATAACGCCGAACAGGCAAACCCATTCCCGCTATTATATTTAATATTGTTATGAAATTAATAGAATTATTAATGTCTTTCTTAACAATTTGCCAAGATAGTTCACCTATAAATCCTCAGTGTATAAATAAAGAGAATCTACGAATCCTCGCCAGAAACCGTTTTTGGTGGCAACATATTTGGGCCGCGGAGAAATCTACATTCGCCGGCCATGTCGCTAGTTCTGGTTTTCATTGGTTTGACCATCTGTCAGGTCGCTCAAGGCAATGGCGTGTCTGCTTTGGCATATTCATCTCTAATGGTGGACAAAATGACCAGAATGTAAAACAAACTAGCTGATCTTGAAAACAACTTGAAAGAGACGCGGACAAAGATGGGGGCAATGGTTCAGAATGTAAATGGGATACTGGACAGGAGAACTAGTGAACTGGATCTTATAAAAGGTACTTATTTATGTTTTCTGTATTAATATTATTTAACATTATTATGGCTATGACTATGATTATGCTTGTTATTGTTGTTGTTAATATTGTTGAACTATTTTGCCATCTTAACTATTTCTGGTTCAGAGAGGTTATGGAGCTGGTAATAAGCATAACTATAATTCAGGCTATTGACCTTACAGACAACCAAAACACGGGCACGTTATATGCCTACATCCGGGCAGTTATTGTAACATCGGAATGCAAGTTCCAAACGAAGATCGTTGTTATATATATATCATTTTTTTGAGCAAAAAATATGTTAATGCATATCATCGGCTTATACGATATTATAGTGTCCAAAACAAGAATATGTTTAATGAAATATTATCTCAAATCGTTATTAAGCGGCAACAGCAACACAATATTGTGTAGTAACTGTACAACTGTTATCGGATATGATATTGGTTGTCATATTCATGGCATATGTAATCTTTTAAAATGGGTTCTACAGTATGTTATATTCTTGCAAGTAAATTCATGTTTTATGTTCTTTTGCATTAACTTTTGACAATGGTAGTGTATTTGAGTTTTGTTCTGGGAAAACTAGGCTTGTGTGTAAAGTATCGTCCCAGATAAGCTTTTGCAGTCCGTACTTTTAGCCTTAATTGGTTTGTAGTTTAGAATAGACTACACTTTAACGAAAAATACTGCGCAGCCTGTACGGACTGCACAAGCTTAGATGTCATTTAACGCACATTCATTAAGTCCAGTTTTCCTAGCGCTAGGCTCGTTGAAGATATGTGCCGCTGAATCAGCGATTGTTTAATTTTGTTGTATCAATAATGAATAATAAATACATTGACTGTTTCTAATTCGCTGATCAAACTTGGCTTCTATTATATTTTTTAAAAAATGCAGAACGTTTGGAGAAGATTCGATGAAAGTTGTTTGAGGAAGATAGTAGAAACGGCGAATTTCGCGTAAATTATAAACAAAGGGCACTTACTATGACGTTCCTATTTAGAAAAGGTTAGTTATCAAAAATAGGTCGCAATGTAATGTGAACGAACATCGCAAGAAAGTTTTGATAAAATTTAATAAAAGTGTACGAGTAAGACTAAGGAAAGACTCTAAATTAACGTTAAAAATAAGTTTACTTGATTCCATTTCCTATTGTCATTGACATTGCTATAATTGTGGTTTGCAAAGTGCCTTTGTCAATACAAATATAGATTAAAATCTAGTATAATTTAGTTCATCAATTTTAATTTCATTTTAATTGTAAATGCATTATTGTAACCACAATAAATAAGTTTACGGGCATATATTAATCATAATATTCGTCTGACCGTCAGTCTGATCGTAGACACAGCCATGTATAAAAAAGCACTCCTGCACTTTTCAACTTTTAATTTCCCGCGAATATATCTATTCATACGACACACGAACACCATGTTAGTGTTCATGTGTCGTATGAATAGATATCGTTGCGGGAAATTAAAATGGAAAAACAACGAGCATTTTGTATCTACAAACATCTATTTTACCAGACCACATCTGGCTTTGAAATTTCAGCATTTGCCATAATGAACACTGATTTTTAATTGGTTAAGTTTATTTGACGAAATTTTGTACGAAATGTTCGTTAATTTTGAGTAGTAATGTTACTTTAAGGGAGCATATAAAACACACTTCTTGCAGCGTTAACTCTCCTTAGTTAGTACAAAAACAATAAAAAGCCTCGCAAGTATGAACCAACATCTACATTGAAGTTTGAAAAGATTGACACGGACTATGACGACGTAATCCTTATCAGACAAACAATAGAATACAGTATGCACATCTTCTGTTTATTATGTTGATTGTTAATTCAACCTTTGGATCAACGAGTATTTGTTTAGACAGCAATATATCAGCTGTATGCACATGGGCACACTTCTTATATATAAACTAGATTAAAGACCAAGGACGTTTAACTTAAATAATTTGTATCTCAATATTGTAAATACTTCGCTAAAACGTAGATTGAACGATGAGGCATTTACTTAGTTCAAAGGTATACGTTCGCTATTCCGGCAGTTTGACTTTTATACCGAGCAATATCAAACTAAATTGCTCCCAGAGTGATACTACCCGTTACATACAATTGTATTGGTAGTCAAATGGTTTCTTTTCGATAATAATATAAATATCATGTGTTTGTTTATGTTCATGGTTTAACCCCGTTTTCGTTTCTCTGAAAGTGTAAAGGTGCTCAGTAAAAATAACATCTGTTGTGTGTAGTACCTATATAGCTAACACACATGGATTATCATCACAAACACCATCAATACAGGATACTCATTCGTTGTGTAACGCGATATATCGCAAGAAGGAGATGCATAGACGGCGCATTGTCTGTAAACAGCAATGAAAATAGAACCTCTGAGAAACGATTTTTATTATCGTGGCGTATGAGCTTTGTACCGCATAATTCTTTAAGTTAAAGAGATTTTTAAGAAAGTTGTAATTATAAAGTACTCATAATTAGAATTAATATCCTTAATATCATTGATGACTTTAGACCAGCAGACATCCCGTTTGATGATAAATGACATGATGAGTGGTAAATTACTGGACGATATGCTGCTCAAAATATTCTCAAAACTCCCATCTACATGAATAAAAATGCGGTAAAGGAATATTAAACCAGATCGACACATTGTGTCCATTAAATTTATTATCATACTTTGAAACAAATACAATATGCATGGTTTACCTGTGGTATTCAGTTAAATGAAGCCTTAAATATGCTGTCGGATAGTGGATAGCATAAGGTAAGGTGAAGACAAAACTAAACACCAAAGCAAACACCTCACATAAAATAGTCGTGTTATTTTCCAATACATGAGTAAACATATCATACCATTGGACATAATGCAATTCTTAGATCTTCAACAAATCGATCGAAATCAAGGCCTTATGAAGATAAGCTCCTTTAGGTGACGAAACATGTTATAAGCATTGGCCCGGTTTACAGCCAAATTGTAAATTAACATTTAAAACGATACAAGCGAATTCTGCTTACTATATATCTATCGTTATTGATTAGTGGATGTAAAGACTGCTTGACCAATCAAAGCATTTTACGCATTTTATCTCCGCAATAGTTAGAAGTAATTTTACTTCCGACTAAGACTAGTTTAGGAGCGAGCTTGTGAAACACTGCACGAAAATATGGTAAGATTTATACATATAATTGTTGTGTTTATATTGTAATGTTTTGATTTTTGTTATTTTTTAAAATGTAACATTTTGTGAATGTTTGGTTGTAAATATGTTTAATGCTATGTATCTACATTGATTTGTTTACATATAAAATGAATTTAAAAACGAATATTTCCCCTCTCGATTAAAGTAAACATCAATTACGCTAGATCTCAATAACATGCAAATTGTGTACTGCCGTGTTATTGTTACGTTATTCGAAAATCACATTCAAACATAGTTGGTGACTTATGAAAAATGAAAAATACTTACTTTTGACGTTTAAGCGAATAATACTAGACACAAATTGAACACAAAAACTATCTCTTGCTAATTTATGATGAGAGTAAACATTAATATAATAACTTAAATGCTAAAATGACATCCTTTGTAATATATCAGTATAAATAAAGACATATCTTGGAATGTTTTATAATAAAAGTGTGTACATAGCAAATCAATGTTGTTGCCTCTTCTTATCAAGATCTATATGCAAACTTCTTACTTCTGTATTATTTGCCGACGTTTGTATATTGTTAATACGAAATAGTGTGAGTTAAGGAATTCTATATCATTGATAAGTGAATGCTCTCAGCGTTAAGCTTCTTCTTCAGCCTACTTTGGTAAATTATTTATGGCATCATCAAAGTTCTGTTAAGATAATCTCAAGTGCTGCAACTTGAAAACGAAACACAATTTTTATAAATAAGACGATTGCGGACAGGCTTAGGTAAATCATCTGCCTCTAAAATAAACATCATAAAAAACTTACACTCGAACAGGGGCGTATGAATACGCACATTTAGTAACGCTGTGGTGGAGGATCGGCATAATATACATTGACGCAAACTAACAGATAACGTTAAAAGAGTAATTACCTTTAAAAAATTCCAATAAATGTGGAAAATAAATAAATACATTAGCATATATATTTTATGTGTATTTTTAAATAATATTTTCGCCAATTACAATATATTATCTTTTTACTTAATAACAAGCGACAGCCTCGAACTAGGAATGTAAGCGTGGTAGCACCGCTCTTTACCTCTACATCACTGTAAAATCGGTTACAAATGCCTCTTAAATATTTTTCTATTATAATTTAATTTAAACCAACCTAACCGAACCCCTTCCAGTTCTTATTGCATTTGGGGCATTTTTGTTAATTTCTGGAAAAAACAAATATAGGCATGTGAATGCAGTGCACAAAGGAAACTACGCCCTAGTCGACGATTCCGAAGTTTACGAGCAGGATACTAAAACGCTTATGTGTCAACTTGGTGACGATAGCGTGTAACCAGATATCATCACGCCATATCCCCAAAAGTCAATAGTTGTATTTCTTAAATAAATAAAACCTATTCAGCCTAAGGCATGTCATGACTATTTATTACTTAAAACTTATCACTATCCGTTTGCGTTCAGAAAATAAATCATACATAGTAAGATTCCTTAGAAGTATTTATTCAAGTGGTATGATAAGTCGTATGTTTTTTCTATATTTATTTCCATTGTAAAACATTTGAGACCTTTTACATGTCTCATAAATATAGAAATAAAGAGTCTATATTTAATAGAATTGTCATGTCAAAAAATTACATGTACATGTTTTCATACATTTTGGGAAAGTTAAAGACACAAAATCACTCACGAATTAACATTATTAATGGACAAATGCATGTGCCGTGTTTTCAAGAAAACTTACTTAAATAGTCAAAAGGAAGCTACGTCTACAAAAGCAATTATTTCTAAGAATCATTCCGGTCCTAATAATGAGTATTGTGAATCATAGGGATCAAAACAACAACAGCTTTTTATTAAATAACACAATTTTGAGAACTAATCTAAAATTCATCGTCGGGTAAATTGAGCTGTATCACACAATTTTTTAAGACTAAGTCCAGCAATACTAAGTGACCCGTAGAATATTTCAATGGTATTTCTCACAAATTGTCGAATACAAAACAACTTTCAGTTTTTTTGTCACAGATTTCAAAACTATGATAGCACGTAACTTCTGGGAGCGAAATGGTGTAGGCTGATGTTAAAAAATAATTTTAATCCATTAATTATCGGAATTGATTATTGATAAAGTAATAAAGCTTTACAAACGCGAAATTATTGAATAAGTTGGAGTATTTCTGTTGGCTTGTTATGTTTCCAGCAAAAGGTGATTGTTTCATATACAATATAAAATGCAAGACGTAATAAGAACAGCACGTAGCGAATGATCAAGCGGTTGCTTTTTAATCAAAATCTTAATAGTTCTAGTCCAGGTGGGATACACTGTTTTCCATTGTTTTAAGTGTCTTAACATTTTGAAACGCAGTCGCTTAAGGGTAAGATTTATTTGCAGTTTGTTTTTGGATAATAATAACTTTAATCGATGATGCCATGTTTACAAACACTTATATCTAAGGACCAAACTACGTTTGTTACAATCCGAAAACGCACGTCTATTTTACGATATTATGAATGTCACGTAAATTAATTAAATTTCTAAAATACTAGTGATCATAGACTATGAAAAAGCCTTTAATGCATTCTTCTTATCGTTTCAACCAACTATAAATGTTTTTTATGTTCTGTTAGTTTTTTGGAGAGTAACGGGCAGAATTTACGGATTACATAAAAAGCATATTGATCGTCATTGAACCTTGTTTAATCACATTTTATACAAAATATGCATATTTTTGCCAGTATCTATAATATTTTTTGTTTATAATTATTTTCATAAAGGGAAATGCGTCTAATTAATCGTGCCTTACCTCTGTGTGAACTGTTGATTACCTATAATATGTGCAATTGTTTACCCATTTATATCGATATTTATGTTAAAGCCAAGATTCTAAAACTATACAATACCCAAAGGTGTAAAAACAGTAAAATCTGGAATGTTAATATACGGGTGTTTGTTTCTTAAACGAGCGGATGCAAAACTTCTCTCGGTGTTCCCCCGTTGACACGCATTGCAGTCGCGCAGTTTGAGGGCACTTAATTACCCCTATTTCCTCCTCCTCCTCCTCCCCCACCTTCTCCTCCTCCCATCCTCCTCCTCTTCCCATTCTCCTCCTCCTCATCATCATCACCGTCATCATCATCATCACCACCACCATCATCATCATCATCATCATCATCATCATCATCATCATCATCATCATCAATCCCTTGACCGGTGTGGTCGATGGGAAGAAAAGCGGGACGATGATCAGAAATCCTCCTCCAGTAAGGTCTATTGTGTGCTGCCTCTAAAATGCCCCGGAAAACTGTCTTGCACAGAGATACGTGCCTGGTGACCTGTTCAAACCAAGCCAAATCTCGTTGTTTGACGGTCGCCAGTAGGGGACCAACAAGTATTGCAGTTATGTTTCGGACGCACTCGTTGTTCTCGTGCCCCGTACAGGAGATGCGGAGCTCTCTTGGCGACATTATTTTCATATGCCTGTGTCCTGCGTTCTGTGTCCGCGTGAAGCGTCTAGGACTCGCAGCCATAGAGAAGGATGGATACTACGAGGGACTTGTAGAGCATGTACTTGGTGGGGAAAGCTGATGGAACTGCTTTTCCAAAAACCTACTCATTCTGGCCATCGCTGCCGTCGCCATGGTTATTATTATTCGGACCTCAGCGGTACTGGTACCGTCCTTAGACAGGCTGCGTCCAAGTACTTGAAGCTGGTCACTTTTTCTAGCTTCTCGACGTTCAGTCTTTAATGGTATTGGTCATGCTATTCACCATGATCTTCGACTTCTCCGCGCTGACCTCCTTCCCGAATGCTTTTGATCTTTCATAGAGTTTGTTGTCGAGATCTTGAAGATCACTGTTGGTGCCACCCATGAGGCCAATATCATCTGCAAACCTCAGGTTGGAAATCGGTCAATGGGTCTTCCACCGAAGGAGATAGAGTTGTGGTGGTCATGGAGAGTCTCATGCATTATCAACTCAAAGAAAAGGTTAAGCATGACGGGAGAGAGGCAACATCCCTGACCGACGCCCGTGATGTCATGAGAAGTTCCCTTGCTGTCCGTTAAGAAGAACTGCACTGGTGGCGTTTCCGTAAATGGCGTTTCCGTAAATTTCGTGAATGACTTGCACCAGCCCTTCGTCATTTTAAAATCCTCCCATAACATGATAAAGGCAATCATGCCACACGTGGTCAAACGCTTTCTTAAACTCAATGAAGTTGTGGAAAAGGTAACGTTGGTGTTGCAGGTGTTTTTCAATGATGATTCTGCAGTTGAAGATCTGTTCCACTGTGCTCCACCATGCTTTGAATGCAGCCTGCTCATCGGCCAGTAGGTCTTCTGCCTTTCTTTTCAATTGATAAAGAATGATGCGTAGCACGACTTTGCTGGGATGACTGATTAGACTGAAAGTGCGGTAATTCTCGCACAACTTGAGGTTGCTCTTTTTCGGTAGGGGTTTGACCGGTGACTGGGTCAATTCCTGCTTTAAGAAAACGCACTTCCTACTCCACCTTTGCCTTTAGTACTGGTGGACTTTCGTCGTCCGCTTCTGGTCTAGGGTCGTTCTAAAGGAGACTGCAGTCCGGTCGGAGTGGATAGTTGTACAGGTCACTGCAGTATTCACCGCATCTGTTTAGGACTGGTACTCTCAGTAAGGAGATTCCCTTCAGCGACTGATATAACACTGGCCTTTGGCTGACTGGTCTTCGTGATGGTATTGATGGTGTTGTAGGCCTTCTTACTGCTTCCTGTGGTAATCCCTTTGTCGATGACGATACATTGTTCCTCAATCCATTCCTCCTTTAACTCTGTCATTTTTTTCCTTACTTTAAGCTGTTTATTTTAACAATAGGTGTGTGGTCATTATTCATCTCATTATGCAAGAAAATATAGACTGTAAAATGGTATCCTTGTAATTGAAAAAGCAACGTAGAGGACAATTGAATGCTTCATACTACCTATCAATTGATAAGCAACCAAAGTCAACAGTTTTCATTAAGGGACGCAGAGCCGCGCAGATTCTGAATCGATCTGGAAAAGTTGGCGACCAAACAACATCGGGCAAATACGTTTATACAAGCTGCTGTTTAAACCCTCAATTTCCTGTCAACGTCGGCGAGATTTAACCGATTCATGGCGCATTTTCATTTAAGTGTAGCTATTATTTAAGTACAATTATAATGCATCCAGTTGCGTCTTTAATACTGGGTGATTTTTGTGCATATTTACAATTTCCGGCTTTGTCCGCTTTTGTTCGAAATGGATTCCTATGCAAATCCAAAACAAACGAAGACTTTTGTCGAATTAAAATATGTAAGCGAGAAAGATTGTCCTCCTTAAGGAACAGCAAATATATTTTATTAAAAAACATGGATATGTTTTGGCGCTTGGTTGAATTATGCGTTCTGTCTAGCAAATATTTAAGAGTTTGGATTATATGTGGCTCCATTTGTTCCAACTCCAAATCCACGTTAATCAAGCCGTTAATCACGGATCGATAAATACGCGGAAGGTTTCTAATATATATTTATCGTTATTTATTGTTGGAGATGTGTATTGCATTGACCAATCAAAGCAGTTTACACGTTCATTCCACCACTTGGAAGTTAGTTTACTTCCGCATACGACCAGATTAGGCGAGTCAGTGAAAAACACCTGTTTAAAATGGTAAGAACTTTAATTATAATTGTTTATTAAGTTTAAATGTATATATATGTATATACACTTTATGTTGTACATTATGTTTATTGTTATATATGTTGAGATATATGATAAGATTTAAAAACGAATATATGTCAATCACGTTTCAATTTTTGCTGTCCAAGTATAGCTGCATTGTTTTTGTAAGAATTCTATCACAAATAAAACAAAGAATACTTTTTATCTGGATTAAACATAATGTTATAAACTCTAGATCGCAATCAAAGTTGAACGTTATACTTTCGTGTTATGTAACGTTATTTAAAATTACTGTACATAATTTTCTATCATTAAACTGAATTAACTAAAGTTAAATGTAATACTACTGAGTCATGTAACGTTATTCAAAATACTGTTTCCTGCCATTTAATATGAGACCAAAATGGCTCACGTTTCGATTCAAACAATTTTGCTTACTTCTTCAAAATGAGGACAAGCAATACCTTGTAAGCAATTATTAATGTGCAAACATTGAACTTAAACCTACAATGGTGTTCCAGGGAAGTAAATGTTACGGCTCGATAACCGTCCAATTTAATGGATATGTAAGTGACATCACACAGTCTAGCGAATTCGGTAGGCTTCCTTTGTTGAGCAATCCATACATTACAATGGTAAAATATATGTAGAACGATACATACTGTTAATCAATACGAATTTATATTATACACCCCCTTTTATTTACCAGATACAAAACATAAAATGAAATGTTTATTTTTGCTCTACGCTTTCTACTTAAGCCTACTTTGGCATTATTATATGGATTTATCTCAGTTCAGACAAAGGTACCAAGGCAAAGATACTTCAACACTTTCTAAGGTAAACAATATATAAAACGTAACTCTAAAAAGGCGTAGCTTGGATTGAAAGACAGTAAAGGCACATTTGAAGAAATCTACAAAAAGCTGTCATGGACGATTTGCATTCTGTTTATTCGGGACAAACCAAGAACCACGGTTAAAGACTATATACTTTTCTTTTTATTTAAGTGAGCTTATAAATCCATGTTTTAATCAGACTCATGTGGTCATCTTTATCTGACAAGACCCGTAAGGGTCAAAACTGATTTATATTACAAAAATAACATTACATTATAGGCACATGAGCGAGTGAAACACATCACCATATTAATCCTTTTGTTTTCTCTGTATATATGCCCATATATGTATGTCCTGAAATCGTAGGGGGTGGGGCCGTTGCGTGCGCAAAATTTACCCTCAAACCTTGGTATGCCAGTGCATGTTATATTTCAAATTGCACATGTGAGGTAAGATTTATATTCCTGTTCAATATTAATTCTTAATTAATATGAACATCATGACGTTGTGAAAATGGATATTACTGACAATCGACTAATTGCCGTAGAAAATACCTTCGTTTGTTTTGTTAAAATAACGATGTTCTATATCTCGGTAATGTGGACTCGGATCGTACGTTGCAAATGTATTGCAATTAAACGCTAAATGTTCAATGCGTCAAAGTTTAACATTATATATATATATATATATTTGTGTTGTCATCCTCAGTGGGCCGGTAATATTTAATCTGACGCTTCATTAAACTTAAATACTAGCTTAAAATCGATTAAAAATATTCTATATAAGAACTTCAAAATATTATTTAACTAAATGTTTGGTTTATCGTAGTTAATGAAATATACATAAACATAAATCAAGGTAGATTTGACATTGTAAAATTGTAAAGATCGTCACAGCCAAAATAGATTAACCCAACCCTTTCTACAGTTCTGTGCATTTGTTTGTCATTTTGTATTTCCATTTCTTGAAAAATGTAGGCATGTGGTTTTACTGCTTACGGAAGCTACGCCCTTATCTTAGATTAAAAAAATTACGAGTAGGAAAATAAAACGCTCAATGACGAGTTGTTTATAGTATGACAGTTCATACGATCACGATACACGTCTTAACGGTAAATATCTCTTCATACTCCTAAAGTCAACAGCTGTACCTCTTAAAACGATAAAACCCATTCATTGCTGTCTGCTCAAAAATATGTTTTAACTTTGAGTAAATTAAAAACATAACGTGTTTTTATTCATTTAAGCAATTATTCAAGTGAAAGGGTAAGCTGTCCGTTAAAGCGTTACCGTAACTCATTCTTTGAATCGACGTCTGTAGTGCATTCTGTACATGTTACTGAACATTTGGAACTTTTACAAAACTAGTAAATATAGAAAGTAATTATGTCTAAATTTGTCTTAGAACTACAAACCTAAACTTCAATTAATTGATTGCGTGTCACTAACAAGTTTTATACTAGAACTTCTTGATTTATTGAAAGAAGGACACGAGTGTCGTAACATATCAAAATAAAGTAGGTTAAATTATGACGTATTTGTGTATCTTGGATGGATATCTACACAATAAAGTAAGTCAAAGTATTACGATATGTATGGCTCATATGAAACCGATGATATTGCTTATTTGATTGTTTTGATAATGTAGATTGTACTCGAATACCGCGATCGTCAAAGTGATGTTTCGAATATTTCACAAACTAAGAACCTAGTCAGTTACCTCAAATAGTTTAATATGTTATTATTGAAATTATGGTTTGTTTACTTATCAAATTGAAGGAATGTGACGTAATTACACTTTTATCGTGGCGCACACACAGTAACAAACAAAGTTCATTAATTTTATCTTTTCATCGCGTTTTATTTCTGTTGAATATGTTCTTATACAACGCTTGCTAATGTTCGTGAAATACAAGTTTACAGCACGGCGGCCAATATGGTCGCCACGACAAGAAAACGAGGCCGCTCTATTCGAATGTCAAACTTAGACTGTCTTTTTACAAAAATGACAAATCAAAACTGACCAAACAGGCTGTATACATTTTCTGATTGGCCATTTGAATATGTCGGTTGACTGACTCTCTTATGTTCCGATTCAATGAAGCGGTCGGCAGGTGCTAGACAGAAATTATCTTATTTGACCATGTCAACGAATATTTTTGATGGCGTTTCAAGATAATTTTATTTGGACTGTGTTTCATAACTTATCTTGTTTGGCATCTTTAAGTATATACCTATAGGCAGTCACGTTTTGATTTGCACCGTGATAACCGTGGTACATTTTAATGTATACTTAATTACGTTCTCTTATGATTTGGTGAATATTTATATTAAGATTCTATAATTTTATTTAAACCATTTTTTCTCTATAATTGAACATCTATTACCTTTTATTCTTTATAATTAATTATTTATAATTGAAAATCTATTAATAATCTCCAAAATTCAAGAATCCTATTTATGAGCTAACGTATGTTGTGATAAAATTTTTATAAATTATTTTCAACAATTATTAATTTATAAATACCAACTGCGTAACAGGAACATACAATTTCAATGGTCATTATTTCTTTGATGGATATGTCGTAACTGAGATGATAAAAAAATATTTCGCAAATAATTACCCGCTTAAACCAACTGCTTGACAACGAAAAAGGGGGATAAGGATTAACATGTATATCGATTATATCGTTTACTTATTTTGAGATGATTTTAATAAATACAAACTATTTGGTGACTAGAGCATGAGCCAGTAGACGTTTGATTTGTTACGCCATTTAGGACAAACCTTTGAACGACCATTATTGTTTATGTAAAAATATTTTGGATACACTTAAGTTGAAATGAACAATATCGGCGGTGATAAATGCCGCATCATTCATGACATCAGGGTACAATTTGAAACCAAAATGTAAGTTATTTTACTAAAACTTATGTGTGTTAATTAAGTCTGCAACATAAAAAATGCTGATCAATTTTGAATCTAGGCTTATCGTTATAAAATTGTCGTGTTGTTCTTTTTTTGTCTCGAATTGTTAAGGAAAGTTTTGATTGGTGAAACCAGGATAGAACACATTATGATATGGCTATTGTATAACAATTAAACGCTAGTATTTTGATATCCATACGAAATGAGAATATATATTATGATTCACACATTTTTAGGTAAGTGTTTCGTGTCCTTGAATGTATTCGGCTCGACTCTCGTCTCCAAACCATCGCGTAAACTAAACCTTTCTCCACCTCGTCAGATAAATTGAAGAACACAAAGACGCTTAACTGTTATGCTGCTACGTCATTGTTTATCTTTCAAAAATATAATTGAGTTTTATAAAGGAACCCACGCGATGTCGAAAAATAAAGCTTAACTTTGAATCACCATACCGACCGATATAATGGGCTTTAAACAGTTTATTTATATTATTTCCATTCACTTGTCACATTTTGGCATTCTTTTTTTCGTTCCCTATCTTCAAAGTTACATATTTACATCGTTTTAGACGCGCTTTTTGATTGTGATTAATTCTGGGTTAAGTCAATTCAATTCAATTCAATAGTTTATTTGCATATAAGGCCTCCGGCCCAAACACAATATATACATCATCATAATAATAATACACAGCATGTGGTTATGGTCATAACAATACAATATGTGTATGATGATATGGACATTATTATCTGTACATGTCCATCAACTGATCTCTCTCTTTAAATGAATTATATATATACATAGCAATGTTTCGTATTAACCTTTCATTTTCAGTAGACATCAAATCATAGAATTTCTCTACAGTTGGATGTTGAAAATAGTGCAATGGTATATACATAGAGCGAAGATTAGAATACAGAGGACATATCAGCATAAAATGATACTCATCTTCGATGAGTGTTTCACAATATATACATACACGATATTCTTTATCTATATTCAAATGTCTTCCCTTTTCTATCATGAGGTGGTGTGATGAACTTCGGAAATTTGCAAAACATTGTCTAAACTTGTTTATATCTATAACAGTTATATACTTTTCCACTTCAAAACACTGTTTAAACATTATATAATGACACAATTTGTATTTCTCTCTACACCTAGCACTCCAATTTTGCATAGCTTGATCTTTCAGCTTTTGTTCATATTGTAATAAAAACAGTTTAGGGTTTATAACATTTTGCTCTTCCCAGACATAACCAAAACCATTTCTATATAAGTTTAGCCTAACATCACTAGCCCAGTTATTGAAGCCTAGATTATCAAAGTACATAAGCATTTCATAGCATAATCTGGGATATCTATTTCTAGGTAGATCTAATAATCGTAACCAATATTTAATACAACGTTTAGATGAATAGATATACATAGGGAATCTACCGGTATCTCCCAGTATGGCATCATTACATGCTGTTTTATTTACATTCAAAAATCTTTTACATGCATATATTTGCAATGATTCTATACATTGAGGGTGTTTTAGACCCCATAATTCTGAGCCATATAACATTACAGATGCAATCTTCGAATCAAATATCTTGAAAAAAGTTTTAAATGGCACACATGATAAATGCTGAAAAGAAGTTAAAATACATATAAGAACCTTCTTAGCCTTGGAAGACATAGTCTCAGCCATTTTGTACATAGACAGTCTGTTTGAGAAATGTATACCAACATATGTAAATCCATTAACAATATCTAGTCGACTGCTATTGTATGTCCATTTTTCTCTAACTGCTAATTGGCTACCACGTTTAAACACAAGTATTTTGGTTTTATCAATATTAACTGTAAGTTTGTTTTGTGTACAAAATTCATATAAAATGTTTAATTGTTTTTGCAAACCAACAACAGTATCGGCAATAAGGGCTATATCATCAGCAAACATTAACATGAATATTTCAACAGTATCAGGGAATAATTGGATTCCTCTGGTATTATTATTGTTTAACATTGTATACAATTCATTGATAAACATTACAAATAAAATTGGGCTTAAGCTACACCCCTGACGAAGTCCAACAGGACATGAAAATGTATCAGATACTCCTTCATCTGACCGAACACATGCTTTAACAGATGAATAAATTTGTTGTATAGCTTCATACAAATGACCTTTGACACCATTTTGTTTCAGTACATTATACAAAATACCCCGATTTACTGAATCAAATGCTTTCTGGAAGTCTATGAAAGCCACATATACAGTTTTACCTTTCATGCTTAGATATTTATTAACAATGGAATATAAGATAAAGGCATTATCCACAGTTGTATATCCAGCTCTAAATCCAGCTTGAGCTTCTGATAGCCTACTATATGCTTCAGCATAAAATGACAATCTTTTAGTAATGATTGCAATGTATACTTTACTAAATACATCTAACAATGCTATACCCCTGTAATTATTTGGATTATTTAGACTACCTTTTTTGTGCAAAGGTATGATAATTGACTTTGCCCAACAATCTGGAAATTCACCTCGTGTAAAGAGCCTATGAAACAGTTTACGTACATAAGGTAATAATGCACTAGCGCTATAAATTAATTGTTGTGGTATAATATTGCCTCCATGTGCTTTCTTCATATTAAGTGATTTGATACTGTGTAATATTTCTTCATCTGTAATATCAGAAATGAAAATAAGCTGTTCAATTTCATCAAAATGCATGTTTACATCAAAATTATTATCAACATTTTCATATCTGACCTCTTCAGTGTTATCATTCGAAAATAATGTACTAAAGTGTTCAAACCATTTATCCAGCGATATATCAGCTTCCGATTTTGGTTTGCTTAAAACCTTTTTGATTTCACGCCAAAACCTTCGTGAATCATTTACAGAACTCTCTACATTTTGCAAATACTTTTTATTGAATAACAAGCGTTTTTTTCTGCATACTTTTTTATATTTACATTTACTCTCTATATAGTCGTTCAAATTTTGATCAGACCTCTGCAACCTTAACCTTTTTAACAGTTTTCTAGTGGTTTTTTTCGCCATTTTACATTCTCGGTCAAACCATTCATTTGTCAATTTTGGCTTTTTTCTTTTTACCTTTTGAAACTGGACACTACTATTTCCGATAGCTGCTTCGAACTCGTATACAACTGTATTTATATCAGTGTTCTGATCTGATATCATTGTATCTAAGGCGCTAAAACTACCTTTAAGAATATTTTCTGACAAACAATTTAAGTAATCTCCACAGTTATCATTTTTCAGATCGCAAAAAAGGACTTCATTTCTCAAGTTATTTATCTTACTACTACACTGTTTTGTTTTTATCCCAATGGATATAGGCAAATGGCTACTTTCTGTGTTAGGTTGTATTTCAAACATTGTAACAAGATCATAAATATTTCTCGACACAATAAAATAATCTATAATGCTACAGCCATTTTGATTTATAAATGTAAACCCTTCACTTCCAACACCAAGACGCCCATTTACAATATAGCATGAAAACACTTTACAAAAATCTAGCAGTTCATGTCCAAATTTATTTGTTTTTGTATCCTGAGATATCCTATCAACTCCTATATCATTATCAAAAATATGATTATATTCGTTTAGCTCAGGAATATTATCAGAACAAGTTGTATAATCAGTGAGACTAGCTGTTAAGGCATTAAAGTCACCGCTTAAAAGTAGCTCTAAATCTAGCAAATTATTTTCAATTAAAAGTTGTTCTAGTTGTTGAAACCCTGACATAGTTAAATTTGCATAAAAGGGCGAGGCTTCGGGAGGAAAATATAAAGACACATAAAGTACATCTCTGTCTAAGGAAAACAAGGACTTGTCTATAAGTAGCATCAAACCAAAACTAAACTCATGACATACACGTTTGAAAAAATTTGATATGGAGTTCTTCACAAAAACTGTTACTCCACCCATTGGCCTTCCACCTACAAGTGACTGTTTGGCTTCACATGAAAAAACAGTATAATTCAAAACAAAATTTTTACAGTACTCTGAGTCACAATCCCAAGTTTCTTGAATACCAATAACATCAAATTTTTGTAAAGTATCAATAATATCATATGAGAACAATTTTGTCTTTAGTCGTTCAATATTCCAGGATAAAAAGTTTATTAGTCCAGTCAGAAGTGTAGGGCTTTGGCCATCATCCTATTTTCGAGAAACCGCTGTCCCTTCCTCAGCTGTACCTGTCTCCATATCTGCTTCAGACTCCTCCCGATTCTGCTCCCAAACCTCCGTGCTCTCTTAAATACCCTCGAAATACCATCAAAACCGTTATTTGATTTCTAAGGATCAGGTTTAAAGGTCACAAGTTTACCATTTTTAAAGTAGCCAGTTAGACCTCTTAACCTTGCTTCTTTAACTTGCTTTCTTTGAAGGAATGATAAGTCATTTGACAACCTTATACCCTTTCTTCTTAACGCGTCTCTGAATTTGAAAAGCTCAAACTTATCATCACTATTTCGAAATTTGGCTATAATCATTCTTGGTTCCTCATCCTTACTTTCGCCTACTCTTTTAGCACTTATCAAAGAATTCTCATTAAACAAGTCAGGTTTACCGATAACATCGAACACGTTCTCAACTATAATAGACTCCAAAGATTTAATATCAGACTCGTTTTCATCAAGGCCGAATATTCGTTATGAAGGTTTAAGTCTCTCCGATTCCATTAAATTAAACTGTATCTCCATATTCGGAAGTCGTTCCTCCTTTAGGTCATCAGCAAAAGATAATGCAGCGACATCAGAATTAAGTGTCTCTTGTCCATGTTCTAGGCAATCAACCTTTGATTTTAAAGCAACTAGTTCCTCTCTCAGGTACCCTAATTCTTTCTGGACACAATTCACTTGATTTCTAACACCTTTTATTTCATTCTTAGTTTCTGCAATAGCCTGAAGAATTAATTGTGTATTTTCATCTGGACTTGGAGCGGGACCAGGATTCGTTTCGACATCAGCCGACAAAGTCAATAAACGTTTGAAATAATATGCAGAATTTGATCCGTATGAAATACAGGACGGAATATCTCCACGCATAGTTCCACACATTGACGTAGCAGTCCATGAACTTATGTACGTATCCGGCACTGCAAATGTATCTATGAACCGTGTATGCGACAGTACGACTCCATACACAGCTAACACACTGAACAGTGCATACAAACTACAAGCTGGTGCTCTTAGGTGTATATCCGATCCTTTGGTAAATTTCTTATATTTACCATGTTTGGGCCGTTTCTTGTGTATTTTGCAGGTTAATCCAAAAGCACCAATACGAGCGCGGTAAATATTTAAATCGACTCCCATTGTTTTGAAGATTTATTTTGCAGATTTAAATTTATTAAATTTATTAGAAGATGACCATTATCTGCTTCCGTAGAATTTTTATTTAACACTCGCACGCTAAGTATGATATTAAGCTACCCTCAAACCTGTTTAAAAACATTATATTTCTGTATTTGGTGTTCTGTTATAAACGTTGATAATACAAATAAAACTGATGCAATCTTCTCTGAAACAATGGATATATTCTGCTATTTTGATTTTTCGATATACATTGGGTGCCTTCGATTGTTCAGGAAATCAGACCAGATATGGTAAAAAGTCGATTACGTTTCCTTGAAAATACGTCGACTGTCCTGATATTTATTCTTCATTACAAATATATACTTCGTTTTTGTGCTACATAGAGGCATTCAATTTCAAAGAAACTTTCTCCCTTTACACACTAAAAGTATGTTGCTTTGTTGGTCTGTCTATCCGTTTTATCGTCTGTACGCCTACTTTGTATGAGATGCTCATGTACATTATTGATTTGGATGCGTTTTACAATTTGAACACTGAATCAAAATCACCGTGCATCGTCAAATTTACAACTTAAATCAAGAACGCTGTAAACATCGATCCTTAAGTATTCGATCTATTACTTAAGGGCCGAATGATGCGAAGTGTAGTCGCTGATATTGGTTAACATATAACACCATCTTGGTTAATAAATTAGTAACTCCTTTCTGTTAACAATGCGTATTTTGAAAAGACATTTTAAGCATCGGATCTTTTCTATAAGTAGTAACGTTTCTACAGTATCAATTTGAATAGCTATTCAAAACATAAATGAATATAAATATAAGGTAGAATATTCTTTAAGAACTTTGTTCTTTTTTTACAATTTGTTTACTCAACCATATTTCATGTTGTCCTTAAATACTTAAATGTTTGTATCATATTCATAATGTGTGTCCATTTATACAGTATTTTAGTGTTAATTCCCTAAATAAAACACAAATAAGTGTTAACATTTTGATTATAATGACCCTGTTTTGAGTCCTGGCGGGAACAACGTTTTCGTTTATTTTCAAAAACAGTTATTGATTATTATACATGTTTTTTTAAATTGTGTTGACTCTACCACTGGAAATATATCAAGCAATATGTAAAAACGTTCCTTTAATTTCAATTGATCAAAATAAAATCAAACCATTATAGCCATCCTATGTTACTGTCCCTTATCTGGGTTAAACTGGTTTTGTTCATATACCCCGTTTAATCCAATAATCACAATGATAAATAACACATCTTTACACTTGCAACGATGATATGATATTTATTTACACTATTTTTTAAAGTCTTACGAAAACCGTTATACGTATTTACAAAACATATAAAACAACTGGTTATTAAAAATCGATTTACTGAAGCAATTCGCAGTTATACAAATCCGTTTTGTTTCTTTAACATTATGTTGATAACACAAACCCATTTCATTACAGGTACCTGTATAAGCAATTCAGACTTGTTTAATATAGAGTGAGATACTGCACGAAATTTGTTGATTGCGCATTTTAAACCGTGTTAAACTTATAAAAACAGAGAACGTTTATGTTCAATTAAAAAATATTATAACCAACATTTTTGTGTGACAAAGAATCTTAAATAAAGTGCACACTTATCATATGATTTGCAATCGACACTCTGGGCTTTTACGCTTCCTTCGGTAATTGTTATTTGTCGCAGGATCCAACTTTATCAGACGGATAGACGCTCAGACACACAGGCAGACGGACACAACTAAAATGCACATATGTTTCCCAAGTGGCTTTTCATCCATTTGCCGGATGTTATCAATCATGCATATGTACAATACTTAAGGTAGCGCACCCGTAATGATTTTCCGCGATTTATTTTACGATCATCGCCGATCTTCAATGATAGGTTATTTCCGAAAGATGAATTTTATTTTTTTTTAACTTCGAATTTTCATAAATGTTTACGTAATTCCTTTATAATACAGTATTTTCACAATAAATATTTACTTTGATCCAAATATCATCTGAAAAATACGATTTCGCGATTTCTTAAAAGATCGCAGAGCCTTTTTGACTGTTTACTTACTTATATCTAATTTAAGCTTTTACTAGTGAGAATTTGACGTGGCCGAGTGGTTAAGGCGATAGACGAGAAATCTTTTGGGAGCTTCCCACGCAGGTTCGAATCCTGCCGACATCGCATACTTTTTGCGGCGCGTTTTATTTCTTTTCTAGCGTAATTTGATTAAATATAGCATATAAGCTATGTTAATTGTTAAATATGTTGCAAATTTTATGCAAATTCTTCAAATTTTAAAAGTAAAACAAAGTTATGGCTAAATTGGGTGATTAACTGCTGAAAATAAGAATCATGCATGTTGCATTTTTATTTTTATTTAAAAAAGTAAACGGTCTGTCTATTTCTTGGTATTTTTCTGTATATAGTGTTTCTATAAAAGCTAAGTTGAAAATATTACTAAAATGATACTATTTTGAATTTTATGAAACTTTGTTTTTAACCAACCCAATTTCTACTTGGCTGAAACCAATAACATTTAATGACGCTCTTCCATAGATAACAAGTACATGTCTGTAAAAGAAAACTTTTGTCATCTTGTTTAAGCTTTAGACACCTTTACTGCATCTGTTTTCATCAACTGCATGCCTGTATTTGGAAATCTGGATGAATAATGGAACTTCCATATAACCCAGTGGTGCACATAAACTGGATAAAAGCCGAGTGTGAGTGTTGTTTTGAAAAAATCAGTATATTATTTGTAAAAGCATGGAAAGCCTTCCGAAAAATTTGCACGTAGTTCAATGATGCTGATTAGGAAAATAATAAATTAAATTATATTTGGATCGGTGCCAATTAAGGGTACGCTACCTTAACTATTGATAATCTAACAATACAACAGGACGTGCGTGTTTGAATTGTGGCAAATAAAGAGTGTAGTTGTCCCTATTTTGTGTAACCCTAGCGGCCGTCATTTCGACTGAAGAAAGAACTGAAACAAATTGCATAGTATCTGTATGTTATACAAAGAAATATGTCCCATCTATAAAAAATATATTTAACAATCGTTTAGCGATGAATTAACAGACATTTCTAAACAAACTAGGTGTAATAAAGATCGTGAAAAATTTTCATCCACCTAACGACGAATATATGCACTGCTTACAGCTTCTGAAGACTAAACAATCACACCTATTTCGTTTGTTATGCTCGCATATAGCATTATATTACAGTCGATAAAGTGTGGAAGTCAACACAACTCAATAATTATTTTTAAGGACAGATTTCAATAAAATGTAAAAATGTTGTGGCAGAGAACTGCCATATGATAACCATAAAGCGTTTGCGAAACCATTAGTGTTAACTTATTATGCATCTTTGGTTTTTATCCCGTATTTCAATACCGTTCACCAAGTGTTTCTGAGTAAGATATATATTTTTTAAACAAGTGACCTAAACACACCGGGAATTCAGATACAAATATTGTTTTAATGTGTTGAACATTGTCACTTCGCCACTCGTGAAAATATATTTTATATGATTACTCGTGAAATAACAAACGATCTTACACTGACATGAACAATTTCCTGTATTTTTTAAATAAGTGACCTAAACACACACCGAGATTGCAGAGGACACCTATATTTTAATTTGTTAGATATTGTCATATATGGTACTAAGTAACATGACAGAGTATAATCAAGTTATAATTTGCGTTATTATCATTAAGCTAATTCGGAAGACTAAGTGTAAACATAAAGAAGTAACAAGAAATAGTGTCATATCAAAATTGACGTTGTAAATAGGATCGCGACCTTTAAGTGGAAGCATGTTAACGTGTCTAGATTTATGTTACCACAGATAATTATCAGGAAAATATGCGTAAGCATAATATTGTAAAGGACCTCGGACAAAATAAAGGTCTGGCAGGAATAATTATATGTAAGAATTTAACTGAAACTTCTAGCAGAATTAAGAAATTACGTGGCTAAGGCAGATCTATGGCACCATATAAAAGCACAATTATCAAACACGACCACAAAGACTCTAAATTCATATTGATATTTAAAAAGCTAAGTAAATGATCAGATTGACAAAAACAATGAGCAATTATAATCATGTGTTTTCATAATATTACGTACACCAATCAATAATGATAATGAAGCAGATCAAATAATGTAACGAGTATGACGCTGAAAATGCGTTCTTTGTTATACAACACAATCTACTTTTGACATTTATTTAAAGGGATCTTTTCACGGTTTGGTAAATTGACAAAATTGAAAAAAAGTTGTTTCGGATTCGCAAATTTTCGGTTTTGTTATGATATTTGTGAGGAAACAGTATTACTGAACATTTGACATGGTTTAATATAGCCATTATATGCATCTTTTGACGATTTAAAACCCTAAAAACTATAAAGCGTTGCAACGCGAAACGATTGAATAATTTGGAGAGTTCTGTTGTTGTCGTTTAAATATGTGAAACTACAAAGCTTGCTTATATAACGTATAAAATACGCATCTTATGCATGCTTGGCATGATAGCTCAGTTGGCTAATGCGTTTTTACTTCAGGATTCCGGGGGTCACTGGTTCGAGCCCTGCTGCAGGCTAATTTTTTCCTTTTTTAATTTTTTTTTTTTTACTGGAGCTTTTAAAATTTAATGTTTACATTAATCAATATAAAGCATTTAATGACAAACTTCAAAACATGCCACAATCTGTGAAACGGCCCCTTAAACAAACACAACTACTATTATGCATGCGTTTTTGTAAATCTTTTGTCAATATTTATATTTCTGTTATCAAACTGTTATAACATTGTCCATTCAGAGTTGTTTGTTTATTCAACATGTTATCGTCGTCAGAAACCTTAAATTATAACATGTGTTTAACCGTTATTATTTACTGATTAAGCTGCGAAATTATTTGACTTTGAACAGGCCCTTGTGGACGGTGGCTTTTTATTGTATTTATCAGTGATATTGCTAGCTAAATATTGCAAAGAGAAAACAAATGGGGTTTTTACGATACATGTTTATGACAGGATGTAAAATCAATTATATTACCATAACAACCACAATGTTGGTGTGTGAAACAAATAACATAGCTAAAGTGTTTTTTGAGATGTCACTTGTTCCAGATTATATTGTATTCTTATTTCTGTAATCGCAGCCACCACAATTTTTGCCTGACAAAGACTACACTCTGATGATCTAAACTCCAGTATTTGTTATTTATCTCAGGATCCAGCTTTATCGAAGGGACAAACGTTACGACAAACAGAAAGACATGCAAACTTTAGTAATGAACATTTTTTTCGAAGTGGTCCTTTATCCACATACCGGTTGCTATCAACCTAGCATACGTACTGTTTGCATTGTAGCTGGATCAATACAAGTCTTTTGCTTTACCTTATATCTGTGACCGTAGCAGCCGTTATTTTGTCAGACGAAATAATTTAAATAATGTGCATATTATTATTATGGTCTTCTAAACACGTAATTAGTTCTATCAACTTGGCTAAAGTACATTTTGAGTTTTCACGGGGCACAAGTTTTACCGACGGACAGATATACGGACGGAAATACACAAAAAAGCGATATTTTCCCTATGACCCTCAGTACTAAGTTTCGTTAACCTTGCTTAAATACTCTGAAGTTATCGTAGGATCGATATTTAAGTTTTCAATTATTTCTGTAACCATAACATTTGTGACCGCAGCTACAATTTTATGCGACATAAGGAGACAAAAGGAGACCAGAAATAATGTGCATATTCCCAATGTAACCTGTATAACCCTCTCTCTACTAACAACGTTTTATAAACCAGGCTCGAGTACCTTTTGACCTATCGCAGGATCCAGAATTAAGCTTTTAATAACTTCCGTTACCATAGCAACCACCGTGTTTTTTTCACGAACAATAAACGGAAATAACGTGCATATTTCAAACATGTCCCTATTGCCAAAAAAGAGTTTTCATGAACAAAGCTTGAGCACTGTTGCTATATTAAGTTACTGTAGACTGCCAGATGGCCAGATCAACTGAAGGAGAGGCTGACGCAAGGGGATTACCTTACATCTGTAGAGGACTAACATACACACGCTTTGTATTACAGACAACAAGAACTAGTTTGCTTGTGGCTGCCATCGATTTCGGGACGACCTACTCCGGATTGGCATTCTCATGCAAAGATGACTATAGGAATCCAAACAAAGTACACTTTTCGATGTGGTTTGGAGGCAGGCTTATATTACTAAAAGGTTAAGTTATATTATACTTATTTGCTCTATTTGACTGCTACGTATCTTGTAATTATATTGTTATTGTTTAAACTAGGTTCCAAACAAAGTGCAAAATCATGGCTATTAGATTGGAGTTCGGCAGGCGGGCTTTCGGGCGTTCAACGAAAAAGGGTGGTCACCGGTTTATAACTTTTGTGAAAAATTAACAATCTTATTAAAATTTCGATAAAGAAAGCTTGTTTGGGAATTGATTGGGGGCGTGACGAGTCAAGGCAAAGTCATTGTTACTAAATATATAAAATAGTGTCCGCTCAACAACTGTAGTTTGGACATTGCATAGAAATTGTGTGTGTCGGTGACTTACATGAAACATATATAATATTATGTTTTCGGTGCAACTTGAACTAAGGTAAATAGCAATGTTACTAAAATAGAAAAATAACAATTGAGTGGTAACCGGTCAATGTTTTTAGTGTTCATGACCAATCTTAATTCAACGTCGGACAACGGAGATTTGCAGGAGACAGGATTACATTAGGGCGTGTCGGGAAAATGTGTTGGTCATTTTTACTATACATAGGAAAATAGCAATCGCTCAATAAATCCTTAAAAAATAAAGATCTTAATTGTTTAAGCCATGTTAACAGCAGCCCTTACCTGGCATTGCTTTTGACACACGTTAGATCATTGTCAAGGTCAATATTAATACTAGATGAATAAGTCGAGTTTAAATCGTAATTGCATTCTAATTGTGTTTATCAGATGCTGATATTCAGACATAGAATGGTTGTTCATTTGGAGTAATGCGGGTAAAGGTCGATGCCACTGTTACTAAAATTGCACAACATGGTTTATTATCTATCACTTCAGGTTTAATGTAGATATTGTGTTAAGTTGCATACATGCTAACATAGCTTTATATATAATCAGAAACATTGGGTTACGATCAAGGTCACTGCATGTTTTTAAAAGAAAACGAGAAGAAAAAACAATTTGCTTAATACCACAAGTACGTTTTTTGATGTTCGTCCGTAACTATGTGTGTTGACACTTAACAGATATACCTAGCCTGTAATTGCACTTGAGGTCAGTTGAATCAAAGTCCAGATGATTGTCGATTAACTGTTTTCCGATAAATAACTCAATTTTGAAGGAGGTCAAATTTTAAACTCTGTGTGTAGACATTAGACATGCAGATCAAGCTCTTTAAAAATTAAGCGTTTCACTTATACCTGTGATCATTAGGCGATGCATGTTTCGTTTCCGTACACGGTTTATGGTATTATTAAAAAAAACTGCATATCTTTAGTTGCCACTTGGACAATCTAATATACATGAAGTGAACGATCATCAATGTAAGAGCTTTTATAATGCGTTTGCAATTTGTGTGTTACTATATCTTTAACTTCATAATGTGTCGTTCTATTTATCCAAATTATACTGATGTGAAAAATTTGAAAGTACAAGTACATGGTGCAGGATCGACGGGGTTCTCAGAGGGCTGGTCAGAATAAAAACACACTGTTAAGAAGATTATTTTTGTAAATATCTCAATTAATTGACATATGTTTGCAAAAATATATAGTGTATAAAAGACACTTACTTTTTTCTTGCAGTTTATGCCGATATCTTAAGATTTAAGAATACATTATTGAATACGCCTAAATCGAATCCCAAAATTTAATGTTGCGTGCAGCATACCCGTGTTTATAAATTCATTACACATGGCATTTTCGGCCAAGACAACAGTCTTATTAAATTAAGTAATTCCGTTGCTTTCACATCAAAATAAGCCGCATCAAAAAGCTGTTTTATATGCACCAGTTGAAATTCTTCAGAATAAAATTGTTTTAAATAGTTATTTAAAAACAAATCACCAATTACCGGTGAATTTACATCCATTTACATCCATTTGTGAACCCCATAAAGTCATGTGATCCTTCACCCTGATTAATCCCTTGGAATTAATAAGTGAAATATCCGTTATGACACATGCAGGTCCAACCTGCGTCTTAATAAAACCGGATGGTAAAAGCTTGGAAACGTTTGGATTTGATGCGGAGACGAAATACAGCGAGCTTTGCGAGACGGAAAAACACAAAAAGTGGTACTATTTTCACAGATTCAGAATGGCGCTTTGGGATAAGGTAAGATGTCACTTCGTGTGTCATTTAGTTTTTAACTATAAATTTGTATTTCGGTCTTTTGAAGTATACTTTGGTATATAGTGGTATATAAACTGAATCAATATATTCACACATTTTACGATGACCATTAAACTCGATATTGAACCAGTGTAGTGTCATGTCGCCTATCCTCATTTAATTTAATAGTTACTAAATTATAGCGACGTGTACATTAGTAGCAGAATTTCAAATCGTCAATAATTTTCTTACTTGTATGTAATGCATCATGTATACTTTATCTGTGTTGCACACTTATTATATGTGTTGTGTTATTCATAGTTAAATCACTAAAACAGTTAACATCATTGTCGTGTTCTTACAGAGATTTAATGCTACTAAATAACATATTAAACGCAAATTTAGTGATGCTTTATGTACAAGGGTTGCATTCGCAGGACATGTAAAGTCCATACAATTCGGCTCGATATTGTCGACCACGGCCATGGCTTTAGTTTTACATATAAACCATATTATTAATCATTATTAAACTGTTATTGTTTAAAATAAACTATTGCAGCAATAATAGTTTAAAAATGTGCATAAAACTCTTTAATATGTAAACATCAACCTGTCGTCCTTGTTGTGCTATAGTTCGTGCAGGAACTCCACATCGCGTTGTCTATTACAGATTGTTAACGATGTCAGTTGGTAGAAGAGTCCTATTTAGGTTTGAAGGCACGATCAAATTAAGGTTAAGATTTGCATGGAACAACTTCGGAATGATAATGAAAGGCCACTGACTCAAGCCAATTATTCTTACCTTCTATTTAGCAGATAATGTACAATAATTAATTTAACTACATAATATCCGCACATTTACTATAGGACTAAAAATAAAACATTATAAACAGCCACTCATCATGACACCTAGCTGTGACACAAATATAGCCCCTGTTTTCGTGCTTCAAGATCAATAGACTTAATCTGATAGTCGATAATTGTACAGTGTGTTCTTGGAATGATGTATAGCTTCGTAAGACATGTTCACGATATTTTGTTAGATATCGTGTATCGCGTTCAAAATAAGATGCACGATCATTATAACGGTATACAAAACTTCACATTATTCAGGACTATATATCATAACTAATGTAATTCAATGTTCGATGCAAATGTACCTTGAAAAATGCGAAAACCGAAACTTAAAATATCGTACGTCATTGCTTATTTTCGCGTGTAGCTGGAGCTTGTCGTTTATCTTTATTGTTTCGCTTTATTCCTTGATTATTCTGTGTATACCTCAAAGTGCGGCTGTCGACGTGCATCGGTGATATAACAGATTTCCATATGTTTCACATTTGGACAGTGTTTACAGAATTACATCAAGACTATATTGTATATTTGTTACCAATAGCATCAAAGTTATATTAAAAGACACCAAACCAGAATGATACTGTTTTAGCCCATTCAAAATGATACAATGCTGGTTGACGTATGCGGAAAAAGACTTCTAGCGCGAACTGTTTTCTCCTTGTCGATTAGGTTTGTACATGAACATGAATGAATGATCATGCAAAGTATAACATAATAAATATATCGCATGGTCCTTTTAACAATAAATCTTTTTTTTTCTTAAACAACACTAAAAGGGCACACATTATAACTCCAATTCGTTTGCCTTGCATAAAACAGTATCCAGATTAAGTTTGCAAATGCAGATTATTTGCAAACTTATTTTTTTATTTATAGAACAATTGTAATGAATTTTTGCATATTTGTAGGGGGCAATGAGTACATACATATAATTGAGTTAAAATGTTTTTGGAAAGTAGAGTTATTTGATGATAAAGTTGCCATCCCCCGATGTTTTTGGAAAGAAGAGTTATTTGATGATAAAGTTAAGAATTGCAATTCTCCCACGGGTGATTTTTTCCAGACGGGAGAATTTTACCAATATTTAAAAAAAATGTAATTTAAATATTATGCTTTGTTTTCTGTTTCAATGTTTACAAATACACATGTTAAAGTTATAATTGTAAGAACTATGTACTTTAATAAGAAAATAAAGTGTTTGTAGATTTTCTTCCTTCCGTGGGGTTTTGACGGGGTATCCCGTCAAAATCCCTTTTCCATTAAACCCCAACGGAGTTTTAACGGGGTCCCTCGTCAAACTTCCATTTTAAATAAACTCCAACGAGGTGACGGGTGCCTCTCATTTATAAAGAACTCCCATGGGTGTTTGACGGGGGCCAAAATATGACTTAAATGCAAATAAAACACCTTTTTGAGTAATCATATATGGGTATTAAATTCAAAATACAGTAAACTTCAATGTAATCAATAAAATACAATATCAATTTTAGATATTTTCCAGCTTCCTTAATTCAATATTTTGCTTCCAGAGCTACTGTGTTTCAGTTATTTAGTTCGCCTATTATCTTTTTTCAAATAATTGATTTTGAATAGTTATCTAATATACAACATACTATAATATATATATATACAGTCAATATACATATATTATATACATACATATATATATATATATATATATATATATATATATATATATATATATATATATATATATATATATATATATATATATATATATATATATATATATATATATATATATATATATATATATATATATAATATATGTATATTGACTCATTTCATGGCCGTCAAACCTGAAATAAAACAATTACCAATGATGAATTTGTACAATTGAAAATGTTAAATGTGGTTAACAGAGTGAAACAACTTAAATTAAGTTATATGCATAAAATTTATTATAGAAACGCCCTTCATATCTCAGCGAAAACTTTGAAAAATCATCAAGATCTGGAAAAAGTAATTTCATAATACCAACTTTGACAAATGCTTCAAAAAAACATCCAAATACTCTGGGTCTACAGACTGGTATTCCCTTCCAGAGGACATTAAAAAAGTGGAAAATTTTGACAAATTTAAAAAGAATCGTTAAAAAACATCTACAAAACAAACACACTGAGATAAGTGAGGACATATATATGAATTATTAATATAAGAATATGACTGTGATATAGAAACAATTGGAATCTGTGATATATACTATTTGAATTGAAATGTTTCCATATTTGCAATAATATGTATTTAGTTAAGCCCTTTTGTTTGTAATTTTTTTCATTTCATTTGTTAACATTGGTTTAGTTGTCGGATTGAAACAAAACGCTAGGTTATTCATATGTTTTCTCTCAATCAAACACCAAAGTATATGTGTGTAAGTTAGATCATATAACAACTTGATCATTTTTTCTCGTACTTTTAATGGACCCCATCGGAAATAAGCTTTTAGCTTAATGGGTTATCCATAGGTCAGATATTGCATTTCAATTAATAACTAATTTTTATAACTGTTCTAATATATATAGATTTAAATTTATTTAAATCTTAATATATTATTTGGTAATAACAGCTGTCAGAATAACATTGGTGTAACTATGTTTTTATGCTTTTATGTATTGTGATATTGTTATATGCGTTTGACCTAGAATGTAAATAAATAAATTAAATAGGCAATTACAGCAAACAGTTTGGATTGTGGTGGGAAGCGAACAACGACAACGAGCGAGGCCTGGCACTATACTGCTCATGCGTCAACAAGTTACTTTAAATAGCTTCTGGAAACCCAACAAGTTATAAATAACACAATTTCATGTTTACATTTCCGTACGTTATACTCATAAGGTCATTCTCTATGCATGGGTCCGAAAATTAATAATGTTCATTTAACCTAACTCGTACCATATGGAAGCCTTATTTACTAGTATTGATCGAGATATTTTTGTACAAAGGAACTTTATTTGTACACACGGGGAACTAACCAAGATTATACCGTAAATAATTATTTATACTGCCTTAGATATAATTATCCTGTATAATATGATTTATAACCGGTCCATACGCAAGCTGTTATGACTGTTTTGCATGCATGTACTTTAGTTTATCTTTTATGAATAACCAGATTTCTCGTATATAATATGCAATATATTCGGTCACCATTTGTTGATTCGTCCACTACATTTTTGTCTCAAATCGTTGTATAAAAGTTCAATTGACAGATTAAAAGGCCGCTATTAATACATGTAGGTTGGCCGAGATTCATCAACTACAAGGTGAAGGGAATTTTATCTTAATATTGTTATTTAAAGGAATGAAAAAATGCATCTGATTTTTTGAAATACATGTTATAAAAACAATGCAAATATTTACATCAAAACATCTGATATTCACTTAAGAGAGCCTTTATTTAAAACATACTACTGGAAAAATGAAAATGTCGAGAGACATAAAATATGACGGTACTAAATACAAAATAATGGGAATAATAAAAACATGTCGTATATAGGAAGACAATATGAGGGCATGAAACTCATTTAAGTTTGTAAATTATTCCATGGACCTCTACCAACGAAGAACAAACATTGAACAAATGGTGTATACATACGCCCTTTAAAAATAATGTGGGTTAAAAGTATAAATCGTGGTTTCCGAACCACGCTTACTTTAACTTGGTAACAACATGACTTAAGCATGATTATAGCTCAGCACGTTAGCTTAATGCACTATAATTCCAATATTTATAATTTCAAGTTATTTGATTTAAGAAATTTACACTGCAATGAAGGCCTTTTGAAATTTGAAATTCATGCGCCGTTTCATTATTCCTTTAATGGAGGTCATGATAGCATTGTATATACTTTACAAGAAATGTACATTCTGACCAAGTTTTATGAATGTCAGACAGATAATGTGTCCTCTAGAGTGTTAATAATATTTTCCTATTATAAGACCTAGTGACTAGTTTTTGAAGACGATATTATATGTTGCCCTCCGGAACGACGACCGAAAACGAAATTGAGTGATCGGTTCAAGCAGAAACACAGAACATTGTATTTGAAAACGAGTCTTTGATATTTATTTTTGAAAAATGACGTTATTTCCACTACAGTCAGAAATTATATAATATATGCAAACAATACTACATACATGTGCGTTTCATCTAATATGGATATGTCGACATGGACCATTTAAATTGTTCATTCTTAGCATCGACCAATACAATATGTCGAAGGTGGGAGTGGTTAACCTTATTTTAACCCCGTATGACATTCAAAACTTTTGAAAGACAACAATTTGCTCGCTCACATTGACTCATGCAACTATTCATAGTAAGTAACAATATGACACTTTTTCAATATTAAATAGCTCGACTAGATGTTTTGACTAGAAGTGTCTCATTAAGACAAAGAAATGGAAGTAATACATCCAATGTCCTCTGTCTTAGACTAACATATCCAGCACATTGTAAAGTCTATAGCGTAGGTATTATTCCACATTATACTTGCATCGTTTGCAAATGAAAGTGTCCGAGTCTTCACTGTGTAGAGCTTCCCCTACACAGTGTGGCTTCTTGTAGAAGTAGCACTCGCACATCCCAAAACGCATCTGAAATATATCATAATAATTATATGTATGGTACAATGGAAAAAAATACATCAATTAATGGTATCAAATAACCTTATTCGTTCTTTTTTTATAAATTAAGACATTATCATAAAATTATTGAACGGTTTTATTTAAAACATATCAATAAATCAGGCACTTTATGTTTAGTTTTCCTTTGCCAATGATTTCGTCATAAAATATGACATTCATCTGAATATAAAGTCATTGATACCCATTTGAGTATTTTCGGACAGGTGAATTTGTTTAAGATGTAATTTGACCTAGATATTGGCCTGTATGTATTTCAATGCGTATAACGATAAACTATACTGCAATGTTCTATTATTATACTGGATTACCAAGTTTCCTTTTTAAATACATACAGCGATTGATTCGTAACTCAAATACCTATTACAGATAGATAGAATTCTGTAAATCCTCCACACGGTGAAAATGTTTGTTGCTTTTACTTTACAATCTAAGTAGTGAAATGATTTTAAAATTTTAAAATTCTTACCAACTCTTCCTCCCCTTCTGGTTTCATACCACATGCAGGACAGCACTCTTTAACATTCACTGAATATAATACATGGTAAATGTAGGTCATGTTAAATATTATTATACAAACAACTTAAAATATTATCCCGAAAATTCGATTATGAAATACATTTTTGATAGTCAAATTAAGCGCTTACAAAAAATTACTAAACAAATAAACTAAAATGGGTGCATTAATACATGATGGCTTGTAGTTAAACCTACACTTGCCTTAGAATAATTCAGTGGAATTTGTTTGATATTAATACAGAAGCATTCATACGATAGTCTTAAGTGTTGAACTATCCACTCAAAATTCACTTGTTCCATTCAAATGTATCGATACCTTCATATAAAAGTAGAGTGGCTGCAATCTCTTTCTTTTGGTTAGCACGTCCTTCTTTTCAAATATACATGCATGGCAACCCCAAAATATGGCTTTCTGCGAACTGAAATTAGTTAGTGTTTGAATAATGGGAACACATTTAAGCGAAAGGTCGGTTATTATTTTCAGACAGTGGTTTATATTATGTACTAGTTGCTTGAATTTTGATGTATAGTATAAATTTAAATGTCACATATTTTCCTTCGAAAAACAGCTCCTACGAAAAACACCTAAGGTTAAACTGTTAGTATGATCCTTGTTATCTTGCAATCAATAAGTATTATATATCTTATAGTATGTCACAGGGAGAAGAGAATTAGGCAGCTTGACCGGGTCTCGAACCCGGGAACCTTCGCTTACAGGGTCAATGCTCTAACGACTGAGCTACCCGGTCCCCTAAACGCACTCTCCCCTATATATTGACGAAATTTATTAATTTGGACAGGAAAGTGATACAAATTGTATAGAAAGGTAATTTGCATGTACTTCAATACAATGAGATCTAAAGACCTACATTATGAAAATGAAAGTAAAATTGTGCGAGAGTTATAACTTACCAAAGAACGTATACAGTTAAAACAAAATCCCAAAGTTGTCGATCCGTCGAGAGCAACCGAACCAAAAATTAAAAGTAAAACATTGCCAACTTGGTTTTATTGAGTCGGTGCATGAGAGATAATTAAAAGTGCAACATCTCTCACGCCCTTAAAGAATAGAAAGCAAACTATTAATATTTAGAACATTGATATTTACCGGCTCATTTGTAACATCGTTGGCCTTTTTCCTATGGTCAGGACCTTGGTGGAATTCAAGCAACCGAGTGCCGACGATAACAAATGGTGCACCAGTAGATGGTATTTGAGTTCCTTTTCTGACATGTGTGTTATCCTTGAAGCGCATACGGTGAGAACCTGTAGTGAGTGACAACATATAGTGAAGTTATCATAAAACAGACGGTATTTTAAAAAAGAAAAAAAAATACGAGGCCAGTGCTCTGCTTGTTGTTGTTCGCTTGCTTATGACAACAGTTAAAACATTGTATTCCATTGTAAACATATACATAATCTTCTTCCTAATGTTATACGATCATAACAACAATACAAGCATGGTATTATATTGCCATCATACAGCCCAGGCTCTGCTTGTTGCTGTTCAAGGCAACAGCCAACGCATGGCATTCTATTGTCAACAAACACAACATGCTCCGCCTGTTGTAATATGTACTTGTCACCAGCAAAGGCATGGTGTTATATTGTCAATAAAAAGAACATGCTCCTCCTGATGTCATATGTACATAAAACCAACTAAGGCATGGTATTCTTTTATCAACATAACAAACAAACTCATCCTGACGTTACATGTTCATGACCACAGCCAAGGCATAGTATTCTATTGTCAACATATAGAACGTGCTCCGCCTGTTGTATTACGTTCATTACAACAAGCAAGGCATGATATTATTTATTGTCAACATAGAGGACATGTTCTGTCTGTTGTATTATGCTTATGACAACAGTCAAGGCATGGTATGATATTGTCAGCATATAGAACATGCTCTGACGGTTGTTATATGTTCATGACAACAGTCAAGGAAGGATATTATATTGTTGACATATAGAACATGCTCCGCCTGTTGCTATATGTTCATGACAACAGTCAAGGCATTGTATTCTATTGTCAATATATAGAACATGCTCTGCCTGTTGTTATACGCTCATAACAACAGTCAGGGCAGGATATTATATTGTCAACATATAGAACATGCTTTGCCTGTTGTTATATGTTCATTACAGCAGTCAAGGCATGGTTCCCTTTTATACACATATAGAACATACTCCGCCTGTTGTTATGCGTTCATTACAACAGTCAAGGCATAGTATTCTATTGTCAACATTAAGAACATGCTCTGATTGTTGTTATATGTTCATGACAACAGTCAATGCAGGATATTCTATTGTTGAAATATAGAACATGCTACGCCTGTTGTTATATGTTCATGACAGCAGTCAAGGCATGGTATTCTATTGTCAACATAAAGAAAAGGCTCTGCCTGTTGTTATATTGTCAACATATATGTTGTATTAGTTATATATGCTCATGATAACAATGAAGGCATGGTATTATATTGTCGACATATAAAACATGCTCAGCCTGTTGTTATATGTGCATGACAACAATTATTCTATTGTCAGCATATAGAACAAGCTCAGCCTGTTGTTATATGTTCATGACAAAAGTCAAGGCAGAATATTGTAACACATGTATACCTTAGTGGGTGGGGTAATGTTTATTAACTGTTTGATATTTAACCTATGTTTTGAATGCTGTCTGCAGTGAAGCTATAGTATTGTATGAGACTCTAATGATAACATACTTGAAAATTTACCTGGATTACCAGCTACGCGAGTTTAAATCCAGATTTGTGTAAAGTTATTGTACACATGTTCACTTAGTGTTATTTAACACTAGGTGGCGTTGTAGCCGAGAATGACGTCACTATTACGTAAACAATCTGCTGTCAATAGTTTTTATACTGTATTAATTTTTATTGTTTTAAAGTACTATTTGCATTTAAAATAGCAAATATGCAGGTAATGTATGTAGTATTATATATTGTATTGTTAATACATAGTGAAATGTTATATTTTTCATTGAACAATCCAAAGTTTTTGGTGATTCTGTCAGTGTTCGGCTGTTCACGTTATGACATTCTCATATTTAGCAGAGTATAAAAGGAAGTGAGTTCTGAATTTGAATCACTCTAACCAGAACGGTTGGGTCGGTAGGTGGTAACGCAAAAATAAGAGAATAAAAAAAGACAAAAGCTTAAAACTTGATGGTTCGCAATTAACAACCTCATAAGAAAAAGAAATAACATACAAATATATAACAGAAAAACTTGCAGAATTTAACAGAAAACCTTGCAGAATTTTAACAGAAAACTGTCAGAATTTTAACATAATTATTAACTTATAACTCTAACTTTTCTCACGTAATGTTATCATTGACTTGAATGTATTATGTAGATAAATATGTGATATGATGAAAATAATAAATGATATGTTTGACAAAATTTACAAAATGTGTTTATTTTTCACTTCTTAACTAAAAGAAATAAGAAATTAATTTTTTTAAATGACACGATACGCTACCGCCTCCGAAGATATTTTATATTCACAAATGTCAGAGTCGTGACATATTCTTTTGTAAACACATAAAACATGCTTTTTCTGTTGTATTATGCTCATGACAAAAGTCAAGGCATGGTTTTCTATTATCAACATATAGAACATGCTCTGCCTGTTTTTATATGTTCATGACAACAATCAAGGCAGGATATTATATTGTCAACATATAGAACATGCTCTGTATGTTGTTATATGTACATGACAACAGTCAATACATGGTATTCTATTATCAACATATAGAACTTGATCTGACTGTTTTTATATGTTTATGACAACAGTCAAGGCAGGATATTCTATTGTTGACATATAGAACATGCTCCGCCTGTTGCTATATGTTCATGATAGCAGTCAAGGCAGGATATTCTATTGTCAACATATATAACATGCTTTGTATGTTGTTATATGTTCATGACAACAGCCGAGGCATGGTATTCTATGTTTAACATATATACAGTCAAGGCATGGTATTCTATTGTCAACATATATAACATGCTCCGCTTATTGTTATATGTTTATGACAACAGTCAAGGTAGGATATTTTATTGTCAGCCTATAGAACATTCTCCGCCTGTTGTTATATGTTCATGACAACAGTCAAAGCATGGTATTCTATTGTCAACATATAGAACATGATCTGACCGTTTTTATATTTTCATGACAACAGTCAAGGCAGGATATTCTAGTGTTGACATATAGAACATGCTCCGCCTGTTTTTATATGTTCATGACAACAGAGTCAAGGCAGTATATTCTACTCTCAACCTATAGAAAAGGCTCCGCCTATTGTTATATGTTCATGACAACAGTCAATGCAGGATATTCTACTGTCAACCTATAGAACAGGCTCCGCCTGTTATTATATGTTCATGACAACAGTCAAGGCATGGTATTATATTGTCAACATATAAAACATGCTCTGTCTGTTGTTATACGTTCATGAAAACAGTAAAGGCAGGATATTATATTGTCACCATATATTATTTAATATAATAATCCTCTACCTGTTGTTTTACATTGATGGCATCAGTTGATGCATGGCATTCTATTCTAAGAGCACAGACAATGCTATGCATGTTGTTATTACGCTCATAACAAAATTCGAAGCATCGTACTATATTGCCCACAATTTTCTATCTAACCAGTCAAATTCTACATGAAATCTGCCCTTTTAGAATGAATGAACACCGATGGTCAAAAATATAATAAAGGTACTGGTAATTATCGGGAGTGAGCAGTATCTCGGAAGTTTTTCATCATTTTCCTTTATGATAGCAATATTTTCTACTAAATCATCACACAAATGTTATCAAATCATCTACAGGTTCTCTGTAATTGATATAACACTTCACAAGGCCGAATATTTAGATGTATCTAATGGGTGTTTTTGCTAGTAAAATAGATAGTGTGCAAAGCTGGCGACGTTGTGCTAAATTTACATAAATGTTACGTCGTCCCCGAGGCCATGTTCGTTTTGGTTATGCGAAAGGATGCTTGATTTTAATGATTAAGTTCAGTCACAAATTATTTTGAAATGCATCATTGTCTTGCACCAATCTACGATTTAATAGTGTCACAAATTACTTAATGGCATCAATTTGCTGAAAAATTATGTTCAAAACTGACTACCGCAATACTACTCTTAAGTTTTTTGTTAATTTTAGCGTATTGTGATTCACTTTTGGAGCCCCGATTTAAGGCTTGAACATATTTGCACACAGGACAGAAGATCAACTTGAACCTAATATATTTTGGCCAAAGAAATTATGTTTTTGCATCGTTCCGTTTTCTTATAATGTTAAAAAATGTTCGATTTTCCTAAGAGAATTGCTCGGCAACCAGTACAGAACAGAAGGAAGAACAGATGGACATACGCATACATCTCACTTATCTATGGGGGAGTTCATTAACTTGTTTACACGTTTCTTTTTTTCATGAACTGTATGCAAACATTCATCGTTCATTAATTAATTACTGTTGATCAAACTACGGAGAAAGTCCGGCTATACCCCTGACAACAGGTAAAACACGGGATTGATCCGCCGCTATCCTTCGCCCATCCCCAGGGGTTGGTGGCGTGATTTGGTTTCAATTGGACTGGTGCATACTCGGTTACACTCCAAAAAAGATTTAATTCGGAACTCGCAGCGCTGTGGGTTTTTCCGATTTCTGAGCGCGCGCGGGAGGTACAAATATTGTCATTAAAGGGGCCTTTTCACGTTTTGGTAAATTGACAGAATTTAAAAAAGTTATTTCAGATTCGCACATTTTCGATTTAGTTATGATATTTGTGAGGAAACAGTTATATTGACCATGCTCTCATATATCCATTGTATGCATCTTTTGACAATTAAAAACCTGAAAATTTTAAAGCGTTGCAACGCGAAACGATTTAATAATTGGGAGAGTTCAGTTGTTGTCGTTATATTTTGTGAAACTACGAGGATTTCTAATATATATATATATATATATATATATATATATATATATATATATATATATATATATATATATATATATATATATATATATATATATATATATATATATATATAGTATAAAATACATATTGCATTAATACAGGATTAATGTCTAAATACAACGTTCAGATGTACAGCCGCCTATACAAATGGGATCTGTAGCTAACATCCTTAAAAGACAAAAAAACAGGCTTTGTCAGCTGTATGGTAATAAAGGAACCTATACAAACGGCTTGACATATGCAATATTTCTTCTAAAAAACATTATTCGGCATGCTTTATAGATATAGAAAATAAAAGTAATGCATGGTAAAGCTCGTTAGTGATGTGCCTCCTAATCTTAAGGTCTTAGTCTTTAGCGAAAAATTTTCTTTACTTTTCAGATTAGATTAAAGAAAAGCATAACAATAGAGTTATATCAATAGACATATAAATATCCAACTGATATGAAACGATATAATAGTTCTAGTAATACGAATGGACTGAGGATAGTAAGATTTTTGTTGTTTGGTACTTGTCTATATGATTTTAAATATATTTGAATAGTATAATATATATACGATGGAGTCAATGTCTTGGTAGTTTCGTTGACAATTCCCATTAAAACTGAATACTCAGGCCTACAAACAGTATATGCAATGAACTAGTTACGTGACCGAAGCTGTTTACATGTACATGCATCATTATTATCTTGTTACATAATATTCTTGCAAATTAAACACGATCGAGACTAGTTCATCTCAAGACAAATGATTAAATCATGGTATTTTTTATCAACTATAAGGAACGTTTGAGCAGTAAAAGTGGTGTTTACTATTCAGCGATAAGAGAAATTATTTATTCACTCACTTAAAATATGCTAGTCAGCTTTTGTCTGTACCTACCGCGCGTGCTCAAATATCGAAAAACCGAGACTGGAGAGTTCCAAATAACAACTATGGTAAAGCGAACAAGTCAATAAATACCATTGTTTTATTATGCACTGTACATTAGCTGTTATTATTGTTATCGACAGACAAATTTCACTGCGGAGGTTAATTGGTTCAATGATCTTAATTTAATCCCGATGGGTGAATCCTTGAGATTTTTCAGAAACATACAACGCCGTCACCCTTTCGAATACTGAGCAAATTAAATGTTAAATACACTTAAAACTACCTTAACGTCCCGAAGTGGGAAATACCAGATATAGTTGTATAATAATATGCAGTTATCAGCCTGCATCATACATTTATAATTACCTGAAAGATCAAAACTTCCAAATTCTTCGTAGAACGCACTTGTACAAAAGAAGTGCATGTAGAATATTTAAATTCGTTCATCACAAATTCATAATCGATTATAGATTGACCACATCCGCAATGACTGCTTTGTTTCCATGAGAAAACTTCCGTCCATGTCGGTTTCATCGCGTGTAAATGAACCGAACCCATTTGCATGTCACGCAGCAATCTCCACGCAGAGTTTTCGTTCCTTGCTCTCACATACAACTATGTGAAATGCTCAGCTTGCTATTTTGCCTATAAAATAGGTAAAACCGAACAAACGCATTCAATGTATATTTGATTGGATATTTAAGATCGCATGAATTAAAATTAGAAATATGACTTTTAAATGTACGATAAATCGTGCAAAAACTTGCGAGTTTTAATGCAACTCTTTAAAACTATTTTATTGCCCATTTACGCAGATGGAATCATTCCACGCACTTCACAAATGTAAACAATTGAACATAATTTTTATTGAGTGACGTTAGGAATTGCTTCGACGTGTGTATGTATGTTGGTTTCTTAACATCAAAAAAACATATCGATTTTATAATAATGAATTAAGACTGATATAAGATATCATGGTACGAGATGGTTTTCTTTAATGCAGTGAATGCAATGTAATCGTCGTGCAAGAGATTGTTTAGTATACTGTAACCTCAATGATGAACGCTTGGAATGATCATGACATGAATGGACGCTTTCATAACAATAGTCCGTTCTGAGCCCAACACAGAGGTGAATGTAATGTAACCGTCGTGCAAGAGATTGTTCACACAGCTCAAAATAAACCAGGCTATACTTGACCACTTTATTTATAAACATAAATTTCCAGCATCTATTTTAAGTCACTCGTTGACGCATGTGCATAACATTACCAGGCCTCGCCCGTTGTCGTTGTCCGCTTCCCGATGGGAAGAGGACAATAACAACAAGCGAGGCATGGTATAGGGGCGATAACCGTGGGTTATGGTTAGGTTAGGGTTAGGGTATGGGGTCGGGTTAGGGTCATGAAATGGGTCAAATTTCTCAAATTTTTATTAACAATTAGGTGTGGGGGGACCGGGTGTCAGACAATTCACCCCAAGACAATTCACCCCCTATATATAACATTATTATCAACTGCGCTTGATCGTTGCTTTCTACTATGTATCCGAATGGATTGTTTACGAAGCGGGCGATTTTTAGAATGGCCGATAATTTGATGAGAGTACAGAGATGTTATCGATGGAAAATCAGACCAGCCAACATCCAGTACAGATAAAATTCAATTTTTGACTGCTGACTGGAGCAATGTTCATTTGTATAAGTTCCCTGTTAGGTTGGTTAAACCTTAGTGTCCTCTGTGCATGCAAATTCACGAAATTTAAAATAAAATATCATAATTTTGTACAATACTGAGGTTTGACTGTTTCAAATATAATTGCTATGTTCCGGTAAAGGTTTAAACATCAGAAACGCTATACTATATTTTATATACACAAATTTGAAATGTGTCACGCGCGCATCAAATTCGCCCTTTTGTACACCGGGTCCGCCCCGCCCGAACCCGCTTATTCATTTAATGCATGATTATATATTTGAACGTTCATTTACAGACTGGACAGTTATGTCTACAGAATCAAATTCAGAGCTTTATCCACAAAAAATGCGTTGAATTGTCACTGAAACATATAAACATACATAGCTTGTATACATATCTTGTTGGTGGCGAAATGTGTATCTTTTGAATATGTATCAACATATATATGTATTTTATAGGCTGAATGAGCAGATGAGATGGTGTGGGATGCACTATATGAAAAATATGTGGCGCTTGCCGAGGAGTTTGGTATCGACCCATCTATGCCTAGACACGCTGGTCGTCATCGTCACATGCCCAATGCCCCAGCATCTACCCCATCCCAATACTGGAAGACGAACATGTACATTCCCTTCATGGATCATTTGCTTTAGGAATTAGACTCACGGCTACTTCAAGGGCACGCACGATTCAATGTTCAATATCTAATACCAACCAGGTGCGTACGTGTCTAAGATATTTCGTCTGAAAAGGCATTATTTCATCCATGTCTGTTTACGTAGCTATTGACTGCTGAAAATAACATGATATGGAATTGCAGTTATACTGTTACTTGCATAATCAGAAATTAACGGATATTCAGAGATAGATCTAAATTGCTCAAAGACATTAATTATGAATGTTAATAATACTACCACTACTACTAATAATAATAATACACATGTTTTTAAACGGTCAATGATTATATATTTACAAATTAAGTATATGTATATTAGCGATAAACAAACATTAATCTATTTAATCGGGTTTATGTTTTGATGATACAGCGATATGGTTTAATAAACTAAACCGTGGGGCAATTTGAAAAACACTGCGATGCAATCCGAACATTAAGTGTTCTTCCCAATCAGGAGGCACAGATTATACAAACGCTTTTGTTATAGTTTTATGTAATATGCCATATGTATATCCCGATTCAATGACGCGACACGTTTTTATGCCCCCTTTTCGAAGAAAAGGTGGCATATAGTGATCGGACTGTCCGTCCGTCTGTCTGTCTGTCTGTCTGTCCGTCCGTCTGTCTGTCCGTCTTTCCGTCACACTTTGCGTTTTGGTTTCGAAAAATGCTCATAACTTCTATGTCCCTTGAGATATAACCTTCATATTTGGTATCCATGTGTATATGGACAAGGTCTTTCCATACGCACAAACATTTTTACCCCTGTGACCTTGACCTTGAAGTTAGGGTCCGCGTTTAGGTTTTGAAATCTGCGTTTAGGTTTCGAAAAATGCTCATAACTTCCTTGTCCCTTGAGATATAACCTACATATTTGGTATGCATGTGTATATGAACAAGGCCTTTCCAAACGCACACAAAATTTTACCCCTGTGACCTTGACCTTGAACTTAGGGTCCGCGTTTATGTTTCGAAATCTGCGTTTAGGTTTCGAAAAATGCTCATAACTTATATGTCCCTTGAGATATAACCTTCATATTTGGTATGCATGTGTATATGGACAAAGCCTTTCTATAGGCACACAAAGTTTTAACCCTGTGACTTTGAACTTAGGGTCCGCGTTTAGGTTTCGAAATCTGCGTTTAGGTTTCGAAAAATGCTCATTACTTCTATGTCCCTTGAGATATAACGTTCATATTTGGTATGCATGTGTATATGGACAAGGCCTATCCATACGCACAAAAAATTGTACCCCTGTGACCTTAACCTTGAACGTAGGGTCCACGTTTAGGTTTCGAAATCTGCGTTTAGGTTTTGAAAAATGCTCATAACTTCTATGTCCCTTGATATATAACCTTCATATTTGGTATGGATGTGTATATTGACAAGGCCTTTCCATACGCACACAAATTTTTAACCCTGTAACCTTGACCTTGAACTTAGGGTCCGCGTTTAGGTTTTGAAATCTGCGTGTAGGTTTCGAAAAATGCTCATTACTTCTATGTCCCTTGAGATATAACCTTCATATTTGGTATGCATGTGCATATGGACAAGGCCTTTCCATACGCACACATTTTGTTACCCCTGTTACCTTGACCTTGAAGTTAAGGTCCGCGTTTAGGTTTCGAAATCTGCGTTTAGGTTTTGAAAAATGCTCATAACTTCTTTGTCCCTTGAGATATAACCTTCATATTTGGTATGCATGTGTATACGGACAAGGCCTTTCCATTCGCACACAAATTTCGACCCCTGCGACCCTGACCTTGAACTTAGGGTCCGCGTTTAGGTTTCGAAATCTGTGTTAAGGTTTCGAAAAAAGCTCATAACTTCTATCAAGCGTTTATAGGGGGCATAAGTCATCCTATGGTGACAGCTCTTATTTATATTGAAGGTGAGCGAATTAACAGAAGACCTTGTTCAAGAGATTTCCACCGAGTTCAGCCTGACCTTGAGGTTGACGATGTTACATTTGCCAAGGAGTGTAGGTGGAAGGCGAAGTGTCAGATTTCATCTCCCGACGTAATGTTCTAAAAATAACTGCTATAAACCGGATCTAAAAATAGCAATAAAGAAAACCTTATCTTTTCTTTTTTGAGTCGTATTTGTTCTATAAAATCATTTAGCTGTAGGATAAAGAATGTTTTTAGGTGTTGTTACTTTGTTGACTGATTATTAGACAAATACTTTATTATTATATTTCCCATTTAAAAATAAATATATTATGAAAATTTCGAAATCTTGCATACATTATCAAATAAAAAACATTGGATTATTTCCAAATAATGTATCCTATACCATTTTTTATTTATGTATACACTTTTTACAAATATAAACTGTTTTATGAATACACACAATCTTAAATAAAACAAAAACACATACATGTAATTTACTATTTAATGACATAAAAACAATAATAAGATATTGTTAATAACAAAAACAAACATCAATAGATAAAAAGCAAAGTTATGTTTCAATTGCAAGTAATTTTATGAAAAAATTAAAGGAGTTCTGTAAACATCTTAATATGCTTTTAATAGAACTTCATTAAATTTAAATAGAATACAAATAACTATCCTTAGAGAACAGATATTCGTAATTACTAAATCCTAAACAAACAGCAAAGGAAAGCAAAACAAAAAATATCTGGGCGTGAATTGTCCAGGGAGCATGGGTGAATTGTCTACATGTAGGGGGTGAATTGTCTCCTGGGGGTGAATTGTCTCGCTTCCGGGGAAAGATCAAGGGCCATAGCTTCACAAGTGAAGAAGCCAGCCTTGTCTTTGGTTGTATTTTCAATTCATGTTGCCTATGTTATGACACTGGCACAAATAGGCTTTCTTGTGTCACTTTCTGTTTTGATGAAATGGATTTGACTGTTTGCAGCCTTTCAGAACTCGAAATTTGGGCGAAAATATCTCCCCAGCCGCCTTAATGAATGTTATCCACTTGTAACATCGATTATTTCTTTGTACTTTATGTATTTACTACAACAAACATTGTGCTGGTCAAATGTTTAAAAAAAAATCCATTCATTGAACAATGATGAAATGATTCCCATACTTAAGTGCAATTCAGTGTCGTTACAGTACTGTAGATCTAGTCTGTGTTGGTAATCAAGTGTACTGTAGATTATTTTCAATTTATTGAACATCAATTTTTCACACCAGGCAGTGTTTTTTTTCATTCAAAATCGGGTCCGGTAAACGGACCCATTCCCAATGGAAAAAAGTATATATTTTTTCCCAAATGGGAGCTAAAATTCAATCTTAATTTAAATTAACTTGTCTATAAATGGCCTCATTTTATGCTTTAATTGATGTTGTTATTATATTGGCTTATTGGATATATATGCACATTAGAAAGCGGTATGTATACAGTTAATCGATACACATTTTCTTCTTTCAATTTCACACCCCTGAAAACACAATACACACAATGGGTCATTTTTTCGAATTAATGAATGCAACACTTTGTAAAACAATTATATTTGTCAGTGTTTAATTCTTTTCACGGGAGGATTTTTGTCCACCCCGTTTTTTTCATGGGACGGTTTTTGTCCGCCCCCGTTTTTTCATGGGAGTGTTTTTGTCCGCCCCCGTTTATTCGTGGGTGGGTTTTTTCCGCCACCTATGAAACTGACGGGAGGATTTTTATCCTGGAGGGATTTTGTCCGTATCCCAAAATTCCAAATGGAAGGTTTAAAAAATTTATTTTTTTTAGATCTCAATATTTTGTTCATTTCCCATCCATATAAGATCAACCTTAATAAATATAATACTGGACACACTTGTATCCTCAGTTTTTAAGCATTTGTTAGCAAAACAACAGCAACACTTATTTCCCAATTTTTTTCAAAACACCGCGATCCAAAGGGACCTGGCCCCATTCCCAAAATGGTGAAAAAAAAACACTGCCAGGAGGTTTATGTCTGCTGCATCTTTTAGGCATGAAAGCCACAGGTTGCGAACAATTGTGTGCGTGTGTGCATGTATTTTATTTCTCAGTTCCTTCCTAACCTGAATAATTACATGACAGTGTGTGATGATGAATATGCATTATCGTGCTTATGACAATGTGTTGACTTGGAGCTCCTGCAGTTAACACTCAAAAGGTGGAAAGATTTTTCAATATTAAGAGCTTAATTCAATGCATTTATCTCTGACTCACTGAAAAAACATGTTTTAAAGTTGACAATGTCTTGTGCCATGTGGGTCAACCAGAGTACCTAATTTAAGCCCCACCTATATTGTATTGTCACCACCAAAACAATTTACATGGACCCTGGTCCAAGAATGGGAATCAAATACTGGTTGCTGGTGTGACTACACCAAATTGGCTTTTATTATCAGGCGATAAATTATAATTATTATTAATATTTATTATTTTAAGTAGCCTCTCCCGCACCAAACCCCTTCGCCACTTCCCTGCTCAAAAGATGTTTAAAAGATGGAGTATATTTTCTGGGGAAGGTATTTTGAGAAATTCATTTGTAAATTGAGTTTTGTTTGTTAAGTCCCAATCTATATTTAAATTTGCTCTTATTGTTACAGCTGACTTCAAAATTATGTGAATGTTCAATGTCATTGTAATTAAGACACTTGAAATCATGTTATATCCATTATGACCTTCCGGCCATTATTTAGAACTCGGTTACATGTTCCTTTTTTTGCCCATTTCTCATTTTGTCTTATATATTTTATGTCATTTATTGAATAATTATAAAATAACATCACATTTACTATTTATTATATAGTTTCATTTAAAAAAGTCATTTTTGTTGCCATAGTTTCAATGAGTCATGCAATGTTTTTGGGTTTTTTATGCTGTGCATCTGTCTGCCTGTCCGTCACACGTAAAAAAAATGCTCATAACTTCTATGTCGCTTTAGATGTTACCTTCATTTTTGGAATGCATGTGTATAAGGACAAGGGCTGTCAATTCGCACACAAAGTTTGACCCCTTTGACATTGACCTTGAACTTAGGGTCAACGTTTAGGTTTCGAAATCTGCATTTAGGATTCGACTAATGCTCATAGCTTCTTTGTCGCTTCAGAAGTAACTTTCATTCATATTTGGTATGCCTGTGTATATGGACAAGGCCTTTCTATACGCACACAAGTTTTGACCCCTTTCCCCTTGACCTTGAACTTTTAGAGTCCGCATTTAGGTTTCAAAATCTGTTTTTAGGTTTCGAAGTATAACCTTCACATGTGGTATGCATGTGTATATGGAAAAGACTTTTTCAGACACACACAAATCTTGACCCCTGTGGCCATGACCTTGAAGTTAGGGTCAGCATTTATTCTGTAATTTTATCTAACATTACAATAAATAATCAAAGCGTTTTTCCAGGGCATATGTCATCCGTTGGAGACAGCTCTTGTTTTTAATGCAGTTACTTGTAAGTTGTGTCAATACCATCAGTGAATTCGTAGAAATATGGCATATTACATAACCAAATGCATTGATGGTGTGTACATCACAATTTCAGCAAGAAAATATTTTTCATATACCAAATAGACACATTTATGTGTTAAATTTCTTTTTGATAAATTAATGCATTTGTTTATTTACTAACAATATAATATCACCACTGTTGAATGCCCTTAATCTCTGAGCTGGTAGTTTGTTAGTTGCCATTTTTGACGATGCTGTTTCACAATGGCGACCTATGTAAAAGACCGAGCCAGTCCGATTGAGATAATGCTCGGGTCGAAGAAATACCGAAATCCTCGTAATAACCGAAATCCCCCGAAATCCCCAGAAATCCAACGAAATCCCCCGAAATCCCCCTTAATATTGATTATTTCTCAAAATTCTGCGGATATTAAAATAGAATATTGCAAAATACACTGAAATCACTGATGAAACATTGATTTTATCCAAGTTTGATCGTGAAAAACAAAAATATAAACATAATTATTGGGATTCCCAGTATGAATTCATAGTGCATATTTGCACTAGCACGATCAGGTACCGAAATCCCCGCTGTAAAGACCTTCAAGTGTCAAAATTAATCTGGGGCTTTTTTATATTATAAAACAGCGGTACAGTCCAAAACTTAACAACAATATCCCACTTCTGTTGAAAAATATAGACTTGTAGCGGGGATTTCGGTAATTCTACATTCGCCTAGTAGAGTTTTCGTTCGTGTTTCAACATTCAAATTGTTTTACTTTTCAATCAGTGTATTTAAAGATTTACAAACATAGCTCCAGCATCAGAGCTTCAGGCAATGAATATTTCACCCCCTGCTTTTTTTCTAATGGATATTTTAGCTAGTTCCTATATTCAATACAGTCAAAATATGTTAAGTAGTATCTGTACTAAAGATTAAATGTGTACATTATATATTATTTTTAGTGTTGACAATATGGACGTTATGCACGTCATTTCATTTCGTTCTTACGTCAATAATTCTAAATACTGCTGAAAAAGGTGGTTTTCTTGATCCTGCGATAACTTTTGAAAGTTCTTATCATTTTTTCATGAAACTTGAAACCTGCATAGATGGCAATATTGACATTATGCACGTCATTTCTTTTTGTTCCTACGTCAAAAATTCTGGTTGCTATTGCAACAAATATATTTTTTTTAAATCTGAAAATAGTGGAATTTCTGGAGATGGTGGAGCCGGTAGGGGACTTATATCGCTTGGCTTCGAGAATAAACATGAAAGTATTGCTATACTTAATGAACAAACATGCCTATGCGTATTCAACTTAAATTAACTAACAATATTCAACAGGAAAAACGCATTTATCCATGTCCATGGACATGTCAAATCACGTTCGTACATATAACATTATTAAATTAAGCACGTTAACAACGACATAAAGTTAGGGTATAATGTACATGTTTTATAATTTTAATAACCCACAAACATTTTATTGTAATAGAAAGTTTTTACGTAAAGTGGTACAGAAAAATACACAAACTTTCGTACCCAAATTTTGTTTCGTACCCAAAATGTTCGTACACACATACACAATTGCGGTGATATAGATACACTTAAATTGATGCATCCAGTCTTATCTGATTTTGTCACCTTTAAGACCTCAAGTGAGCACAGTCACCCACGGTTTATTAGATTAAATCAGTAACACAGTAACTGATAAGCTGAAAGACACACTCCGCAAGTCATTTAGTCCAGCCCAAAAAGGGACCTTTTACACAATTCAATATTCAGACTCATAATTTAAGATTCAATGTGACAGACTAACAATTGATATAAAGGCTTCTTAATGCTCACACCTCACATTAAATGGTATCATGTCCATTAAACCAGGGATACAGACTTTTTTAGAAGTTATTTTCATGTTTAAATTAGTTTAAGAGTAGGTATTGACTGTTCCCACGACCTTTATTCTTATAGACTCCATCAACAAATCATATATGTAATATTTTTTACAAAGTGGGTTGCGATGCATTATTACATTTCGTGTCGACAGTAACAACCCGTTTTGTAATAAATCCCCGAAATGTAATACATTTTTTATGTCCATTAAACCAGAGGTACAGACTTTTTTAGAAGTTATTTTCATGTTTAAATTAGTTTTAGAGTAGGAATTGACTGTTCTCACGACCTTTGTTCTTAAAGACTCCATCAACAAATCATGAATGTAATAATTTATTACAAAGTGGGTTGCGAGGCATTATTACATTTCGGGTCGACAGTAACATCCCGTTTTGTAATAAAAACATGAAATTTAATAAGTGTTATCATGTCCATTAAACCAGAGATACACACTTTATTAAAAGTTATTTTCATGTTTAAATTAGTTTCAGAGTAGGCATTGACTGTTTCCCCGACCTTTGTTCTTTTATATTCCATCAACAAATCATGAATGTAATAATTTATTACAAAGTGGGTTGCGATGCATTATTACATTTCGGGTCGACAGTAACAACCTGTTTTGTAATAAAAATTCGAAATGTAATAAATGTTATCATGTCCATTAGACCAGAGATACAGACTTTTTTAGAAGTTATTTTCATGTTTAAATTAGTTTGAGAGTAGGTATTGACTGTTCCTACGACCTTTGTTCTTATAGACTCCATCGATAAATCATGAATGTAATAATTTATTACAGAGTGGGTTGCGATTCATTATTACATTTTGGGTCGACAGTAACAACCTGTTTTGTAATAAAAATCCGAAATGTAATAAATTTTATCATGTCCATTAAATCAGAAATACACACTTTTTTAGAAGTTATTTTCATGTTTAAATTAGTTTTAGAATAGGTAGTGACTATTCCCCAGACCTTTGTTCTTATAGTCTCCATCAACAAATCATGAATGTAATAATTTATTACAAAGTGGGTTGCGAGGCATTATTACATTTCGGGTCGACAGTAACATCCCGTTTTGTAATAAAAACATGAAATTTAATAAGTGTTATCATGTCCATTAAATCAGAGATACACACTTTATTAAAAGTTATTTTCATGTTTAAATTAGTTTCAGAGTAGGCATTGACTGTTTCCCCGACCTTTGTTCTTTTATATTCCATCAACAAATCATGAATGTAATAATTTATTACAAAGTGGGTTGCGATGCATTATTACATTTCGGGTCGACAGTAACAACCTGTTTTGTAATAAAAATCCGAAATGTAATAAATGTTATCATGTCCATTAAATCAGAGATACAGACTTTTTTAGAAGTTATTTTCATGTTTAAATTAGTTTTAGAGTAGGTATTGACTGTTCCCCCGACCTTTGTTCTTTTTTATAGACTCCATAAACAAAACATAAATGTAATAATTTATTACAAAGTGGGTTGCGATGCATTATTACACATTTCTGCTCGACAGTAACAACCCGTTTTGCAATAAAAACCCGTAATGTAATAAATGTTATCATGTCCATTAAATGAGAGATACAGACTTTAAAAAAAATATGTTCATGTTTAAATTAGTTTTAGAGTAGGTATTGACTGTTCCCACGACCTTTGTTCTTATAGACTCCATCAACAAATCATGAATGTAATAATTTGTTACAAAGAAGGTTGCGATGCATTATTACATTTCGGGTCGACAGTAACAACCCGTTTTGTAATAAAAACCCGATATGTAATAAATGTTATCATGTCCATTAAATCAGAGATATATACTTTTTTAGAAATTATTTTCATGTTTAAATTAGTTTTAGAGTAGGTATTGAATGTTCCCCCGACCTTTGATCTTATAGACTCCATCAACAAATCATGAATGTAATAATGTATTACAAAGTGGTTGCGATGCATTATTACATTTCGGGTTGACAGTAACAACCCGTTTTGTAATAAAAACCCGAAATGTAATAAATGTTATCATGTCGCCGCCTCCACCGCCGCCCCCCCCCCCCACCACCACCGCCGCCACCACCACCGCAGCCACCACGACCGCAGCCACCACGACCGCCGCCCCCACCACCATCGTCACCATCACTAAGACGATCACGAAGACCTGTAAAGATTGTTAAAATATTGAACTTGTAACAATCTTTGCAGGTCATTGTGACCGTCTTAGTGGCGGTGGTAGTTTAGAAATGTTTTTGATGCCCTTTAAAGGAGGGTATGTCATACTATGGAAACAGCTTCTTGTTTTTTTCCAGTTGTGATTTATAAATGTTTATGTTTTCAGTAGTAATTTAGAAATGGTTATTTTGTTTGTATTGTTTTAATATTTGCAATGTTTTAGTATTATGTTTTGCATTGTTTTACTATACTTCTTACATTCATGTTTTTTTTGTATTTTTTTCAAGTTTTACTTATGTTAAATATTTATATATGTATCTTAATTGTTTAACATGTTTTGTAGTTCATTCCGTTTTTGTTGTTTTAATAAAGTTTTGGAGAGAAAACGCCTTTTTATTAGTTGTACCAGTATATCGACTTGAACTATGTGTGTGGTGAATTCCTTTACTGTTGGAGTTATGTTGGATTCGCGTATTAACTAATTACTACTGACACTAAGATTAAGCCAAGTAATGACTTTGGCAATTTAAGTATTTCATGTGAAGTAATGACTTTGGCAATTTAAGTATTTCCTGTGAAGTAAGCTTTTCATTAGAACGGTCTTGTGGTGATGTTATCAGAAAAGAAATCCTTCTAACTACTTCTAATTGAATTCAACACCTTAAAATTAAAAACAAAAATAAATCCTTCTAACTACTTCTAATTGAACTTGCTACCCTGAAATTAAAAACAAAAATAATAACTTAATGTGTGACAAATCAAATCGGTCTTCCGGGCTATTATTAATTTAAAAACCAACAACTATCTAAATTAAAGGTTAAATTGACCTTTGTTTATAATTGGATATGTCTGTGGGAACCCAGACAATAGTTGACAATTTCTATTATGATAACCTCCACGCGTGGCTACAAATGTGTGTTAGACAACTGGTCTGGTCCGTTTCAATAGATCGTTGTTTAGATAATATTCTCTAATTAACTCCGCTTCATTTCTCTTTTGTACACGAAATTACAAAAAAGCGCTCGGTTAAAAGGGGTTAGTGTAATTATACCTCAAACGCTGACTAACAAGTCTCTTGACTCAATTAACTACAAATTACACCCAATGATTGTAACGCTTAAGTATGTAAACCACGTCAGGTACATTTGAATGCTATTTCAGAGCGGGGGTTAATAATTATTTTGAAATAAAAAAGGAAAATGCGTTCATGTTTAAACTCCAATTCACAATCACCATTATATGCATTACTAGTTTAATCAACAAAACTCATGAAGTTTATTGAGTAAAAGACGCATGCTTATTTAAACTAGCGGGCTAGCTTGACAATGCTTCGTTAGATCGATGTACACAAAAAATGACGGATGAAAAGATAAACCACCTAATCCAACGACACTATTAAACCGTGCATACTCGTACCTAAACGATCTTATTATAACGCATCAATATGACGGATCCATCCAATATTAAACCGACTTAAATCATCAATATAGCGGTAATTATTCGAACCGATGGTAGTGAAACAGCTAAAATGCTCGCTTATCATATTTCAAACCGACAAAAGTGAAATCGTCAATATAGCGGCAATTATTCAAACCACCCACTTAAATGCTCACTTATCATATTTCAAACCGAGGAAAGTGAAACTGTCAAAATGGCTGCCAAACCACCAATATTCTTACTCATACGAAACCACTAAAAACCGATGGTTGTAAACCACCAAGATGGCTACCAAACCACCAACATTCTTACTCATCCTATACGAAACCACCAAAAAAAAAAACGACGGTTGTAAACCACCAAGATGGCTGCCAAACCTATCAACCAATCAGAAGGCCACTCCATTACAACCAATCAGAAGGTCGGTACAGTGGTAAACCACCAAGTAAACCACCAAGATGGCCGCGAAAGTCCAAGTTTCTCCCTACTGTCTTTGATGTAAAATGTCTGTTTGTTTAGAGAAAAAAACAGCACAGGAACTAACGTCTGGGATATCATATCCTTATCAGAAAAAAGTTAATAACTGCAACTGCAAATATAACTCAAATGTAAATCAACTCCATCGATTCTATTGGAGAAGTGGAGTTGTGTCCCATTATTACAACTGCTTGTATTGGTTATGTTGTAATGTTTTGTAGCTTGTACAGTATGTTTCAAGAAAACTCCCTAATATCTCTTCTAATAACACCACCAGTGCACGGTGTTTTTAAAGATAAAAGACAAACAACTACAGTAACAAAAAAATGAACCTAACACACTGTCCTATTCAGGCATTTTGTGTAAAAACTTGTGGAATGTAACCGGTACACTAACGTACGACATTGCACCGAAAATGATTTCAAGCAAAATTTTCAGCAAAAGACTTCAAAAACTGTTAAACGGGAATAAACAACAAAATAATACAATTCCGAATGACAATAAGTATGTTTCCAATGTTTGGTGTCTTTTACTCTTTATACAATAGAATATATTGCAATATATATAATATATCCCGTCAAACACCCATTTTTAAAGAACTCCCATGGGAGTTTGACCGGGGAAGGGGATCAGACTTCAATTAAAATTTAATACCAATTGCAATATATATTCCATTGTATAAAGAGTAAAAGACACCAAATTTTATTAAATAATTTATTTTTCTTTTTAAGGTTTATAATTATTGAATTTTCTTAACTCAGTACGTTACTTTGAATAAAATGTCTTTTTGGTAAGAGATTAGACCCACATTCTATAAATGGGATTTAGACGGGAGGATCCCGTCAAACCCCCAGTGGAGTTTATTTAAAATGGGATTTTGACGGGTGATCCCGTCAAAATCCCGTTGGTGTTTAATGGAAATGGGTTTTTGACGGGATTCCCCGTCAAAACCCCACGGAGGAAGAAAATCAACAAACACTTTGTTTTATCATTAAAGTACATATTTCTAACAATTATAACTTAAACATGAGTATTTGTAAACATTGAAACATAAAACAAAGCATAATATTTTAATTACATTTTTTGTAACATATTGGTAAAATTCTCCCGTCTGGAAAAAAATCTTCCGTGGGAGAATTGCAATTCTTAACGGGGAAGCCAAAACCCCGTTGGGATCCCTCGGGGGATGGCAACTTTATCATCAAATAACTCTACTTTCCAAAAACATTTTAACTCTTTTTTTTTCAATTATATGTATGAACTCATTGCCCCCTACAAATATGCAAAATTTCATTACAATTGTTCTATAAATAAAATAATAAGTTTGCAAATAATCTGAATTTGCAAACTTAATCTGGATACTGTTATAAGCAAAAATATTAGAAAGTCGCTTTATATGGTATGTTCTTAAACGTATAGCTGATACCAGACTTTTTATCTGAGACCGTAAAGAATGTATTTCCATGAAAACGCTACATTTTAATAAAGCAAGATAACAGGAGCAAATCATATTTATAAAATAAAGAACTAATATAGTTGTACAGCGAATGTCTGAATTCGCAGAAAATTGCAAAAGCAATATTGATGTTCGAATACATTTTAGATTCATGATGGACAGCCTGACAAAAATGTGTAAAGAGAATTTCATTGAGCTCGTTGCAGACGAAATACATTGGGTATTAACTGTTCCTGCGATATGGGACGATTCAGCGAAGCAATTTATGAGACTTGCTGCTAAAGAGGTGGTTACAGCTTGGAATGTATACAGAGACATATTTTCCCGAAATATAGACAGAATGTCACCTTCTCTCTCAGATAGATACTTATCTAGCAACAATCATATACCCGGCGTCCGTAGGAATCGATCTCAAGCCTTCCAATATCACTTTATTCCATGATTACTTTGCAAAATCATATTACCATTATCAACAGGGCGCAAAACGCCTTGTGGCGTTTCATATTCATTTCATTCTTAACGATTTTAAATACATGTAATTAGCGTTTCCCGTCCATCTCGGGCTTTTCATAACTATGAATGTAACTATTTCAATGCCCGTTTATATATATCAGTGTTTTAAGAAACACTTATTAACATATATTTTACCATCCGTGGTTGTTCTTCTTCTCAACGTTTATGTCTGTTTGTTTGGTTAATTTCAAATATTAGTTTAGCGAGTCGATACACAAGCAAAATTTCCGGATCATGGTCGAACGATTTCGTGTCGACGCCATGCTTATTGTTATGCCTTTGGAATTTGTCCTTTTAATGTTTAATGCTCACTAGTAGAATGCAAAGAGACCCTTATTGGTCAATACTATTTATTGTATGGTACGATACAGTATTAGGCGTCGATGTTAAATGCGTAATCACACTTATATTACAGCATAAGGCATAAGAAACTACGTTAATCGCGCAAATCACATAGTTTTATGTTATTTCCTTTGGTTATCTCTTGAGCATTGGCTGTATTAGTTTGATATAATTATCAATTGTGGCATTTACGTTATCATAAGTATTGAATTGTATGCTGTCCGTACCTGAATGAATATTACGTTCCCTGTGCCTTAGCAATTGATGATTTAATTGCAAAATGTCCCATAACGTGTATATTGAAAGGCTGGGATGTCGCTGGGGAAGCTGACAATTGCGTTAGAACCTGAAGCGGCGTCAATATATTGCAGACACGTGCCAGCTCTAAAAGACATAGCAAGCGATATTTCATCTTTCCGATCAGGACAAAAATATGTGGTCCTAGATGCAGGAGGTTGGCATGTACATTTAATTAAATTGAATTGCAATTAGTTGCAAATTTATTTAAATTAGAACATACAATGTATTATGGTGTATTAGTTAAAAATAACGCTTTTTAAATGATATATGTTTATTTAAAAGGTAGCACAATAGACATCACTGTACACGAGGTTTGTGCCAGTGAAGAAGTAAAAGAACTGTACAAAGCTATAGGTGTGGCATGTGGTGGGGCGGCCGTAGATCGGGCATTCTTGGATTTTTTGACGGAGTTGATAGGTAGTAATATATTTCATTTAAATATTTCTTAACGATCTTGTTGTACAATCTTTGCAATTATAAGCATTTGCTTTATGGCGGTGTGTGTATTTCAACTGTGTCATGTTTTGTGCGTTGTTCTTTCAGGGAACGATATCATGGATACATTAAAGAATGAGCACATGGGAGACTACATCGAACTACTTCGCAATTTTGAACTTTTGAAAAGACGTAAAGATTTACAATCTCAAACACATTATTATGTTAACATCAGGATTCCTGAATCAATTGCGATTTTAATAAATCGCCAAAGAATAGAGACGTCTAAGTACGCGGAAAAAGTACGTCGTTGTCATTAAGTCTATTATTCTGTGTATATTCTTTATCAAAATATTGATATATATTCATTATATCCTTTGCATTGGCAGCTAAGTATTTTATGCATAATTTATCTTTGCTTTAGTATTTGTGTTGCCATTTTGTTTTAAGATCGGTCGGGTAGGCGAAACACTTCGAGTGGCCAGCGACATTTTCCGATCGTTCTTTAAGGGCTCCGTTGACAGTATCTTGCTACACCTTTCCACGTTGCTACAGAAGCCTGAAACATCAGGTGTGGAGACAATCCTGATGGTGGGAGGATACTCCGATAATCTGTTACTTAGAGAGGCCATTGAGAAAAAGTTCACGACAATGAAAGTCATCGTTCCACAAGATGCTCTTTTAGCTGTTCTGGAAGGAGCACTTATCATTGGCCACTGCCCGATGTCCAATAAAGGGCGCGTGTCCAAAAACATAAATGGTAAGGGTTATAAGGTTGCTCTTAACGAAAACCAACATACCGGGTTGATTTTAAAAGTACACTATGCATAATCCGACTGACAGATGCAATAATCTAGTTTTAGTCAAATTAGTGCTCGTCAAACAATGGTTATAGATTTCAAAGCTTGTGTAAGAATATGAAAATAGGCCGGTTGATTTAAGATGTATACATATAAGTATTTGTTTAATGTTAAAACATATGTTTTATTTTTCAACGATACTTTACGTGTAAAAATATGTTATGTCAGTGTCTTTCACTGGATTAAGGATAGTATAGTTTTTTTTTCGATTCATGTTTGTGGTCAAATAAATGTTAGTTGAATCTGATTTTTTGTTGAAAACTAAGTTAATTTTTGTAACTCAATTAAGAATCAAACTAAATATACATGTATTTAAGGATATGTCTTTTCTAATAGATACATGTGGCTGCAGCTTTATCATGCTTAAGTAATAGTATAATTAGAAACAGTAGTAGTAGTGATAGTAGTGGTAGTAGTAGTAGTAGTAGTAGTAGTAGTAGTAGTAGTAGTAGTAGTAGTAGTAGTAGTAGTAGTAGCAGTAGTAGTAGAAGTAGTAGTAGTAGTAGTAGTAGTAGTAGTAGTAGTAGAAGTAGTAGTAGTAGTAGTAGTAGTAGTAGCAGTAGTAGTAGTAGTAGTAGTAGTAATAGTAGTAGTAGTAGAAGTAGTAATAGTAGTAGTAGTAGTTGTTGTTGTAGTAGTTGTAGTAGAAGTAGTAGTAGTAGAAGTAGTTGTAGTAGAAGTCGTA